>NC_088300.1:42401681-42707025 GCF_032854445.1 Liolophura sinensis
GATACTCAAAGCTATGAATATGCTTTAGTAGAGGAGACAGGTTTCTTTGAATTGCATTGGAGTTGGAAATCGAGCTTCTTTCACTGAATATGGTGTGTCCCGAAGATAGTTGAGAAAATTTAGTAAATGTTTTCTTTTGTTTGGCAAGAAATGACTCTTGTATACCCTCCAATGACGGAGAACTTCAGCATGAGTTGGTGGCGCCCCCTATACTGTATTACATGACATCAATGGATTTGGATGTAAAGCCTGAAAAATCAAACATTATTTTAAAAAAATTAAATCATTGCCAGCACGTGATACATGCAATTCTGGATCATTTTCATGACTGATTGATGAAGGGCTTGATGGAATAAAGCCCGACGACTGAAGGAAAATGTTTTTAGTCCTCCAGAAAATACATCCTCATTTTAATGCAAAAAATACCTTATATTTTATAAATGAGCAGTGTAGGCGGTTCTCGTATAGCGGTCTTAGGTATGAACTCATACTTTTCCCAGTAGCTGAATGGTCTCCATCTTCCATTTGGCCATGCAGACTCAACCACTTGGTCTCAGCTTTCCATGCCTGTCATCTCCAAGTTAACATGTGTTATAAACTTCAGACGTTCTGATTATTTTGGAAAGTTCTAAAAAAGCAATGCGTGCTTTTCTTTTGGTCTGGCAAAGCGTGGAAAATTTCGGCCTTTGTCATCAGTGCTTGAAATCAGCAGGGCTTGACCATAAAGAACAACTCCAAGCACACTTCGTTCACAAGGTTATGTTAAACTCTGCCTGTTCAAATCCATGCAATCCCAGTTTTCCTCTCCTCTCATCAAATTATTGTCCGGACAGGTAAAAAAAAAGTGGAAACGAAATACGGAAGCGGCGATCATATTGCTGAGCACGCATACCTGAAATCCAATCTAAGCAGTCCTCTTAGTGATGTCACACCACTGTATGAAATTGAAGGTACTTGGCCACAGCGTCCTCATGTTGGTATTCAGACATAGTTAACCATCAGGAAAGATGGCCGGGGTGGGCATCCCTAAAAAACAATCCCAGCCGCCCTGTCATTATTTTTTTTGTCATACAACTTCTAAGTTTGAATTATTATCCAAACATTGTTTGTGCAATTAATAAATTGGGAATAACAGGGCAAATGTCTAAACCCCTGAGGGTTTCCCCTTTTGTAGGCAATAACCAAAGTTCATCTTATCGCTTCCAAGTTTTAGGCGAATTATTTGGGTGTGATTTTTGCAGTTAGCCTACAAATATTTTTGTATTACTTTTGATGGATTCGAAAACCATAAGTGTACGTCTTATCTGGTCGCACCTATTGGCCGACAAAGCCTTGACCTGCTATAGATTATTATCGTACGTGCCAAAACATAGTTGCGGATCAGTTTCTAACAGATAGCATTACTGTCATGAGAACACAAGTGTTCGCTCTGTTCGGAATTCTCGGGGAGGTACCTGTATTGGCGTTTTTACAATGGGACGACCCCTGTCGCATCACCCCAAAGAGGTAATCCGACTTCGCCAGGTGTTCCTTTGGAACTTCAGGCTGTTTTCTTTTACCAGTCACACAGGTGCCAAGGCGTTATCTTTATTCAGAGATTTGTATATAATTATACTCATTAGCTTAATCAAGCAGAGAATTGGTGTCAATCAAGTAGTTTTACGTAAAGGTTAAATCAGTCTTAAAAACAAAGACTTTTTTATGACAAGTTGTTAAATTGCATGGCTGAAATGATGAGGAATTCGAATTATTCGAAGGTTTCCCATGAAGGTAAAATGAAATGACAGTAGTGTACACATATAGAAATAGTTAGATGTGAATGCACATATAGATTACAGACATGGCGTTGGAATACAAGAAAACAGGACAGGTTGAAAAAGATGGATATTATTTAACCAAGGCCCAAGCGTTTGGTTCCATTTCTTAAAATGCCTTTGCTGCAAATTATCAAAGTTTTATTTACATGTGTTACAGCTATCAATCAGTCAATCAATGGCACGACCAGTTCAATCACATCATATAATGTTACAACTTTAGGCCTGTGTTTCTATATAGCGCTAATCATGGAGTTGTGGAACATCATTATAACCGCTAAAATACCACCATATATTAAAGGATAACGCTAACACTGTCCATATGGTCACTCGAATATTTTTCATGCCGTGATGAAAAATAACTCTAACTAAAACTTAAGTTTGCTCGTTTGGAGTGTACAGCTTCGCTTTTTTCTTTGCTTGTTTGGAGTTTAACTAATAGCTTTGGACCTCAGTTCAGGCATATTATGGAGCTGTCTTATTCTTTCACCTTTATACAGTGCTTCCCATTTTTGGTACAGTCTCACTGGAACATCGCGCTGAAGAAACTTTACATAAAACCCTTTCTGGTCACAGTCTAGTCTAATAACACCTAAGCCATCAATGTGCGGTTCTCCTATAACAATGTTAATAATACACAACAATTTAATTTTCTACCAAAGATTGCCAAAGCCTGGAGAAATTGAAAAGATCGACTTTCCACAGGAATGCTCCAAAGGTGAAATAAGCTGGGCTTACCCACAAGGAACACTGCTGATACACTTCCTACCTCCAAACAAGGCACCTTTCCAACTCTGTCTCAGGAGCCACTTTGCCAACTTTATTAAAGAAATATACTCTGTCGTAGATAGCAAAAGGATTCCAGTGAAAGCACCCACAGAAGGTTCGAGATGTTAATGCATCAATATATTGATTGGTCAAGATATACCTATATAGAAAATTTTAAAATATTATCTCTTAAAAACTATAAAATTACGCTACCTTTTGCTACCGACTCAAAAATCAACAACAGAGAATATAAATGTTTTCTTGTAGTCACTAAATAGTGCTTTGAAAAATATAGATCTCAATTTCAAATGTCCGTTATTTTGTGCGCACACCTCTTCTAATAAAGGGTGATTATTTTTGAAAATTTTTTAGTACCGGAATACGAGGTTGTGTATATACTGCACGATGTTGTTGAGTTAATTTGAATGCATTGGAGGGGAAAACCTGCAGGTTTCTTTTATATCCAGAGCAAAGCGAACTACTTCACCTCGAAGTATGAAGGAAACAGGTTTCCGCCGGGCTCAGTCCGGTTTCCTCCCGCCATACGCTGGCCGCTGTCATAACGGAAATAATCAAACAATACATGCTCGGATTTAGTAAAGGTCTGATTGTTTTGGTAATAGGAGAATCTAAACGATTTTTTAATAAATCTTGTTCACTTTGCTTGACAGGAGATGATTCTTGCCTACATTCTCACGATGGGGAACTCCAGCTTGGTTTGGTGGCGCCCTCTATGTTGTATTATGTGACGTCATTGGAATTTTACACGACCCTGTCTTAAGATCTCGATCATGCCCAATCAACACCGGCGCCACCCCAACACACCCCCCACCCCACCCCCAACACACCCACGGTCAGCTCTACCGAGGATGGGACTAACTACTTATCTAAGAATTTATGCATATGCAGTGGTATGTCGTCTTTAAACATCGAATTTATGTGTTCCTGCCACTGTTTTCAAGGATTATTTTTCTGCTAAGACTACCTCAAAAAACCTTGAAGAATACATAACAAAACCTTTGTTAGATATTGTTATATATCTTGCAAACAAATAAACAATCACGTAAATCAATAAGTCCTTCAAAGAAATATTACGTAATGTAAGGTTGATTGCATCCCTTGTTACAAGTTTCCTCAGTGAATGTCAGGGAGTGGTCCAAGGTCGACTGGTTAAGGTGCTTGACGTCCAACCGTCACCACACACCAGTTCCGGGTTCAAATCTGGCATTGGGCAGAGTACGTGTATATTCCTCCCGCTTTCAAGGGGCTTGGTGACCATAAGCGGTCGACGTGTGGCAGTACGTCGTTGAAGAACGTTTATTTTCCATCAATGTAAGGTGCATATCTGTACGTCATATGCCGAAAAGTTCGCCAGTAATTTGCCATCGGTAGGTGGTTTACCCCAGGCAGTCCGGTGTCCTCATGGAACTGATCGTTGTCATGTAAGTGAAAGATTTGACATGTGAATGTATTGCACCTGAATTTTAAAAGAAAACACTCAAAACACACAAGTAGGCCTAAGTTGTGTATTCTTTTGTTCATTCTTGCCTTTGCAATGACGTTGTGTAAGAAAACTGGTAACGTATAAGTGATGCAATGCCAGAAAACAATAGTCAGTTCGGATTGGACCAGGGAGGCCGTTGAGCAAGAAATGGTAACCCATTTAAGAAACGTTTGGCGGTTGGTTGTTTATATTCATCTCATTAACATAAACTTTGTCGATATACAATATCGTAACAGGCTTTCGGGCTTCTTGGATTTATCTCTTTATCTCTGTATACTCTTAGCCGCATATATTTTATATATGAATGTATGATTTTTGTAACTATGAAATAGGCATATGTGTCCTTAGTTTGGTTACCGGTTAGTCTTATCTGGCCAGAACTTAGCGCACCTTTTGGCTCACAAAGCCTTGACCTGCTATAGATTGTTATCAGACGTGCCAAAACACGGTTGAGGATCAGTGACCATCAGATAGTCAGCTTTACCGTCATGTGGACACGAGTGGTCGTTGTGCTCGGGATTCTTGGGGTGGTACCCACAATGGGCCTACTACCGTGGAATGATCCTTGTCTTATCTCACCCAACAGGTAAAAGTCGGTAGGTGGTAAAACAGGTATTTACAAGGAGGATATTTAAGTAAGTTTATAATAAGTGGATAGAAATACGTACTTGAAGTTCCTTTTAATTTTGCTTCCAACATGTCATCTCCCACAGTTTCCTTTATTTCCCCAAAACTATCACCATTCCCCTTTTGTCTCTTAAATCATTTGTATGAATTTTGAAAGTATTTATACATTTAACATGAACAGATATTTATTGATTGATTGATTTTATTAGCCATGCAAAAATAAATACATACATTGGATTTTAAAACATCAACAAAATACAGACACGATGTGATAACAATAAAGTCTAGAAGAATATAATATATGGTGGAAATAAAGCTCAGGTTGAGCTTGTTCCCATGTATAAGTAACAACAACATTGGAGGATTTATGTTTAAAACTTATACTTGGTTTTCAAATAACACCATGCTATAAATATTATGCTCTGCCGTCCCTTGCTCGCTTTTATTTTCGTTTTTCCTGTTATAATCCTTACATATTTCAAATAGAAGCGGGCCATTTAATTTATTTATTTATTTATTTATTTGATTGGTGTTTTACGCCGTACTCAAGAATATTTCATTTATACGACGGCGGCCAGCATTATGGCGGGAGGAAACCGGCCACAGCCCATGGGAAACCCCACGACCATCCGCAGGCTGCTAACCTTCCCACATACGGCCGGTGAGGAAGCCAGCATCCGCATTGGTGAGAGGCTCCTGGGTCATTACGCTACGCTAGCACCCTAACCAACTGAGCCACTGAGGCCCCTGGTCATTAATGACAAACATAGTAAATATTACAATTTTCCTTTGTCCGTAAACCATTGCAGAATATTTTCAGCTAATTATATCGCATCTGAGAGCTCTCTTAATCAGAACTTAGAATGAAATAACTGGGAATACTGTAGCCCCACTGAAGTAAAGATACATTGCAGCGGTCTCTTGCAGTGGAGAGAGTTATTTATTTGTTGAGCAAGAGCGATGTGAAGCAAAATCCCTTAAACTCCACATTCACAATCAATAGGAAAGATGCGTTATAGACCTTCTCCCGAAAGAACTGGCTTAAGCTTTGGTCAAGTGCATCGTCCTAATCACAACACGTAACTTCCATTTAAGTTTGAAGGCCGTGTATAGTGTTTAGTAACATTGCAAGAGCTGAATAATAGGTTGAAATTGAAACACGTCTGACTAGAGAAGTAGTGTAACCCCTTACGAGGGGTATTGTGTTTTATCAATTGTGACGCATGACACATAAATGACACCGTATACCTTAGTATTCGTGTTACTTAAATTACCACCTCATACTTTTAGACTATCGTTGGAGATTCCCAAGTTGGGTGCCCTCATCGAATCCGTGGCAAAGTTCGATTTGTGCGTCCATTTGTAATCGCTATATAATGTTGAAATTGGAACCACGTATGTTACCATCATGTCAGTATTCAGTGGAAATTTACTTTCACTCAACAATAATTTGGTAATTATAGGAATACCCGGAATGTGCTTGTCAGACATATATCCGGCTTCATGAGCTTAAACGCTGAAAAAATCCATATCTGAGATTTTCTGAGATGTTGCCAAATGTTTTAATAACCCCGAACAATGCTGACCACTGGCCATTATTTTATCCCATCAGATTGCCACAAATAGGAGAAGCTCAGAAGATTGAGTTTACACGAGAATGCGCTAAAGGAGAAGTAAGATGGGACTACCCACAAGGAACACTGCAAATTCACTTTCTACCTCCAAACAAGGCCGCGTTCCAACTCTGTCTAAAGAGCGGCTTTGCCAACTTTATAAAAGAGATATA
This sequence comes from Liolophura sinensis, assembly GCF_032854445.1. Classification (NCBI taxonomy): domain Eukaryota; kingdom Metazoa; phylum Mollusca; class Polyplacophora; order Chitonida; family Chitonidae; genus Liolophura; species Liolophura sinensis. Next base: position 42,408,181 of record NC_088300.1, read on the forward strand.
CTCTGTTGTAGATGGCAAAAGGATATCCGTGAAAGCACCCACAGAAGGTTTGTAATCTTAACCGCTGACTCATATTACACGGGATATATAGGACACGAGCATAGGGCAAGTGCGCGTTACAAAACGTTTGGGTATCATTCATGCCAACTTCAAAATGTTCAGGACATATGAATTAGGTTTTCATTGAAAAGTTCAAAGGTAAGAAGATTACCGTCGAATGTAAAGTGGGTCTATAGTTTAACCCAGGAAAATCTACTTAATCCGCATTATGTTTTTTGCTTGTACTTTTGCACTAAAATTTTGGATATATTATAGCCGTTAATTCTTTGACTTTATTGAAAGTCTGATTGCTTAGGGTGGGTCAAAATTAGAACGAATTTCACAGAGACATCTTTTTTATTCCACTACTGGGCAGGAAATGACTCTTGTGCACCGTCCCATGATGGAGAGTTCCAGCTTGTCTTGGTAGCGCCCCATACACAGTACTACATGGCGTCAGTGGAGTTCTACATGACCCTGTCTTAAAATGGTTTGTGGTCGTCAGTCCTTGTTGAGCCTATACGATGGTATTGGACGGATTGTTCACTGCAGCTCACTGATGCTATATAGTGCTGGCGTTTTCATCAATAAAACTGACGCATACGCAGCGATTTATCTCGCAAGGAGGGTATAGTTATTACATTGTGTATCTCCACGTTTCATACATGTGGACATACGTGGACAATTTATGCATGGATTTGCATCTGTAAGCATGCTCAAGAGAAGTCTTAGACACGTGGTTTCTTCAGACACATTTGAATCGTTTACTGAAGCATGCAAAATGATAAATTTATCACATGTACCAAAATGTCTTCTGTAGGATATCCTTGTTGGGGTTTGTTTATTTACAAGCCTTGAAAAACTACAGGTATTAGCATCGAAGAGGTGCTGGTCATAGTACAGAAAAAACAAACAGAAATTATAAACGCCCAAAAGGGTGAGAGTCAGTATCATAAAACAAATGCCCAGTGCCACATCTGTAGTAACTCGGTCATAGCCGAGTCGGTAGGTGTTAGTTTTGTCCTCCTCTAATGTGAATAGAAGGACAATCGCCATCCCTACAGAATAATAACTAGTGTCTTTGAAATCAAAGTTTGCGAAGGCAATTAAATAACCAGTATTCAGAGAGAAACAACAGATCTTATGTATATAGATTTTACCCCCCCCCCCCTCCACCTTAACACCTCCCTACGGTATCCCAGAAAAAACAGCCCACGGCACAGTAGAACAAACGCCAACCACGCAGGATAACAATCACCCACTGCATACAGGAACAACCCTCCATGCACTGCATAGAGGAACAACCACGCATGCACTGCACAGACGGACAACCACCCATGCACTGCACAGAGGAACAACCACCCATGCACTGCACAGACGAACAACCACCCATGCACTGCACAGAGGAACAACCACCCATGCACTGCACAGACGAACAACCACCCATGCACTGCACAGAGGAACAACCACCCATGCACTGCACAGAGGAACAACCACCCATGCACTGCACAGACGAACCACCACCCATGCACTGCACAGAGGAACAACCACCCATGCACTGCACAGAGGAACAACCACGCATGCGCTGCACAGAGGAACAACCACCCATGCACAGCACAGAGGAACAACCACCCATGCACTGAACAGTGGAACAACCACCCATGCGCTGCACAGAGGAACAACCACCCATGAACTGCACAGAGGAACAACCACCCATGCACTGCACAGAGGAACAACCACCCATGCACTGCATAGACGAACAACCACCCATGCACAGAGGAACAACCACCCATGCACTGCACAGAGGAACAACCACCCATGCACTGCACAGACGAACAACCACCCATGCAAAAAGGAACAACCATCCATGCACTGCACAGACGAACCACCACCCATGCACTGCACAGAGGAACAACCACCCATGCACTGCACAGACGAACCACCACCCATGCACTGCACAGACGAACAACCACCCATGCACTGCACAGAGGAACAACCACGCATGCGCTGCACAGAGGAACAACCACCCATGCACAGCACAGAGGAACAACCACCCATGCACTGAACAGTGGAACAACCACCCATGCGCTGCACAGAGGAACAACCACCCATGAACTGCACAGAGGAACAACCACCCATGCACTGCACAGTGGAACAACCACCCATGCACTACACAGAGGAACAACCACCCATGCACTGTACAGAAGAACAATCGCCAATCGCGCAGAAGAACGATTGTTCATCTAACAGAAGAACAACCGCTCACCGCACAGATGAACAATCTCTCACCAGGCAGAACAGTACCCGCCCATCACGAAGAAGACAAACTGCAAACCACACAGAAGAACATCCACAGAAAAAGAATAGAAATTTGTTTAGAGGAATACGGATAATCCGAAGGTGTGATCCACAACGATCATGAAAAAAAAGCAAACATACGGTATACCGATAGGTAAAAAAGGACAATGTTTAAGAAAAGACTAAAGAGACCATGGACATAACTATAGTAGGCTATACAGGAGAGGAAATATTGTCCAGCAGTCCGCATATTCAGGACATTAATAAGCAAGTGGTTTATATAACATGAAAATATTCGGCAACATAAACAGTAACTGTATACTCAGAGCAAAAGATCTGCACACGCGTTTCCAGGGATTATACTTTTCTAGGAGGCTTGATGACAAATAATAATAGAAGGACAGTTTTTTTCTGTTTGGAATATGCTCATTTCTGTTTCATTCAAAGTTCCATGTCTTAGTCCCGATGTGACTGACTTGTACATTGTTTTTTAACCGTGCGATATCACAGGCATGAGATCCCAGATCGAATAATGTAAGAATCCGATGGCGTGATTACCATACATACGTCAATAACATAACAGATCTCAGTCAGTCTTATATGTTTCACTGTAAAGACGGAAGACCTGATCCTAAGTGTTCCATTCATATGTCCCAAGAACGTCAGTGTTCATAAAATGAATGTGTTCTAATAAACAGAAAACCATAAAATCCCGTGGGATCACATAGTTCAGAACACATGAACATAAACAGCAATCAACTTCAGTTGTCCAACTCAACCTGTTAACCTGTTCAAATCTGTTTAGGCATAAATAAGACACATTTGTCCTCTTATAACGTCTTAATAATCCGCGCATCAGTATTTCTATTAACTCCCGACGATTAGTCACAAAGTGGTTTGTGGTGATAATTTATTATATGTTAGATTTAGGTTAGTGATTTATCACCTGTGTAGAAGCGGCACAATCCACTCGTCTTGATCCCTGATCAGACAGACTCGAAGAAAGCCAAAGTCCGCTTGTATGACACAGTTCTAAAAGCCACTGTTTTGCCAACATGTACTTGTTACGTCATTCCAACATTCGGAAGACAATCGTATAGTAGATGCATATCATCTAGCCATCTGGTTGATTATTCAATACGTCTGATTTATTGGTTAATTCACTGCCCTATAACTAGTTAAGGTAACTATTTCACACCAGTGTATGTTTGAGAGGTGTACAGAGGGCATTTGACGATATATCAACATGACGTTTATAGTATTATACGAGCAAAGAACAATACACGGATCTGAAAAACGACTGGGAGGGTGTGACGGCGTTTGGCATGACGATGTGTGTTGCTTGAAAACAAACGTACACTGTTTGTCCGATATAAATCTGTCCAGTCCTGCCCAGATCTGAAGAGTTGGTGCGATTGGTGTAAACAATTGAACAATAGTCAAAATACTCACCATATCGTGCAGGAAAATACATAAATGTTGATAAAGGTCATAAGAGAAAACCCACATCGGTGTTGACCGGTGCATTTAGGGAGGGGAGTAAGATATACTGAACGGTTTTATATCTCACATCTGAACAGCGTACTAATATTGTACTCTACACATACATCCGGTGGACATATATAAGTATTTGTGCCTCTCGACATTGCGCTCCTCAAAATGTTTTTTTTTAAAACACTTTATCTGTCAGTTAAAACTTTTTGCAGTCGGACTGGTCTTTCGAAATGATATGTTATATAAAAGAGTCATACAAACGAAAAATGTGTAATTTAGATTTAAGCAATTATGTGTCAGAAATTAATGACTTGTATATGAGGATGTCACGTGATATGCTAAACAAGCTCAGAGATTCCTGTTCCTCGCAGTCGGCGTGGATTGGAGGAGGTCTGCTACATGCAAGCTGGACACTCTGCTGCTTGAATGACAGGCGGGTCCCTGTGACTCTTCTCCAATAGTTTAGTTTCTAGGTATAGCATAAACGCGATCCTGTAATCTTTCTCACTGACCCACAATTGGTCTGTTCAATTGTTAATACGTATACTGAGGTAAACGATTAAGAAAAAAAAACACAATTGGAATAGACAACAAATAGTTCGGGAGTTCAGGAGCTCGATCATATCATGGACTTTTTTCTCCTCATCCAAAACACCTCGACGGGATAAAAACATGGGGTAGGCCATATATTTCTTTCCCCAAAGTGGTTGCTTTAATACCTATGGTAAGAGCTATTAAGTGTCTTATAAAATGACTTCTTATATATTTATCTAAAACTGCTCGAAACTTCTATTGGAGCTTCTATCATTCATTTTTTGTCAACAATTTTTGGCACTTTTGTAAAGGTTAACTTTATGGTTTTGTTCAGTTTTAGTTACCTGAACGTCTTTACATTGACTTTGCTTGTTTTGAACATATTTCTATTGTAAAGTAATGTGATATTTTCCAGAGGTACAAGTATTTTCATTTAAAGGTAACAATTCTTCAAGAATTATCATCAACTGATTTCTTAGACACTGTGAGCCGGGAAAGCGTTAACCAGGAGTTGTATACATCAGTTAGCTTCTATCACCAAACCTATCCATCCCCACCACCACAGCGTCCATAATGTCCGTGAAAAGCTTACCAATATCAAGGCCTAAATCGGCCTTGGACGGACGGAGAGATTCGTGTCCAACTTGCCAGAATCTGCCCGCTACCCCCAAACTTGGAAAGAAAACTCCTTTGGACAATGACATACTGATTAACACCATCAACTACGCCCGAAGACGTTCTGGAGCCGAGCAGTGGCTAAAGAGATCTGGTGTTCAGAGATCAAACTCTAGTATCAGCCATCGTTTCTGCTTCCCGTGTCTGGCCAAGTACCGCAAGCCCGTCACAGATGCTCCGATACAGCTTAAACTTCGTTACATGTTCTCCTGCCCTCCCCACGGGAAAGTGGCCTTCTGGATGACCCTGGGTCTGCAGGCTGTCCTGCTCTGGGGCACTCTGTGGGCTATCCTGGGCGGAGACCTGCTCCCCGGGGGTAACATCTTTAGCATTGTTGTCCTGGCCATCGTCTGTACGTTCCTCGGCCTCCTCCTTGAGTTCATACGGTTACCTCGTTTGTTAGGTGAGAAGCATTTGCAATATATACCTAAACACTCTAATAACCAACGGTGTACTTTCACAGTAATACTTACTGCCAGTTTGGGTTGTACCGTAAATTTCCGTAGATGAGCAACTCTCTTCTGACTGTAAATTGACACCCTATTGCGAGGTTACATGAGTATGGTTCTGCTCAGTACAGCATCGCCTTATGGTTTGTTTCCGTAGTCACCCTATTCCGAAATTACATGAGTATGGTTCTCCTCAGTACAGCATCGCCTTATGGTTTGTTTTCATAGTCACCCTATTGAGAAATTACAGGAGTATGGTTCTGCTCAGTACAGCATCGCCTTATGGTTTGTTTTCATAGTCACCCTATTGCGAAATTACATGAGTATGGTTCTCCTCAGTACAGCATCGCCTTATGGTTTGTTTCCGTAGTCACCCTATTCCGAAATTACATGAGTATGGTTCTCCTCAGTACAGCATCGCCTTATGGTTTGTTTTCATAGTCACCCTATTGAGAAATTACAGGAGTATGGTTCTGCTCAGTACAGCATCGCCTTATGGTTTGTTTTCATAGTCACCCTATTGCGAAATTACATGAGTATGGTTCTCCTCAGTACAGCATCGCCTTATGATTTGTTTCCGTAGTCACCCTATTGCGTAGTTACATGAGTATGGTTCTCCTCAGTACAGCATCGCCTTATGGTTTGTTTCCGTAGTCACCCTATTGCGTAGTTACATGAGTATGGTTCTCCTCAGTACTGCATCGCCTTATGGTTTGTTTCCGTAGTCACCCTATTCCGAAATTACATGAGTATGGTTCTCCTCAGTACAGCATCGCCTTATGGTTTGTTTCCGTAGTCACCCTATTCCGAAATTACATGAGTATGGTTCTCCTCAGTACAGCATCGCCTTATGATTTGTTTCCGTAGTCACCCTATTGCGTAGTTACATGAGTATGGTTCTCCTCAGTACAGCATCGCCTTATGGTTTGTTTCCGTAGTCACCCTATTGCGATATTACATGAGTATGGTTCTGCTCAGTACAGCATCGCCTTATGGTTTGTTTTCATAGTCACCCTATTGCGAAATTACATGAGTATGGTTCTGCTCAGTACAGCATCGCCTTATGGTTTGTTTTCATAGTCACCCTATTGCGAAATTACATGAGTATGGTTCTGCTCAGTACAGCATCGCCTTATGGTTTGTTTTCATAGTCACCCTATTGCGAAATTACATGAGTATGGTTCTGCTCAGTACAGCATCGCCTTATGGTTTATTTTCATAGTCACCCTACTGCGAGGTTACATGAGCATGGTTTTGCTCAGCACGCATCACCTTATGGTTTGCTTTCGCAGCCAAGCTGTAAGTTGTGAAGCAACAAGCACGTCCCTATGGAATGACATTTGAGCGTATATGCAGTTCGATAAGTTCATAATAGCTGTAACTCAACATAGGTCCATGTATTAATACAGTCATTTTCACAGCTCTATATGACTGTGTGAAGTGTTTACGGTACTTCTCACAATTCTAAAATATTGTAGCGAGATTTAATACAGTACGTATTGTGAAATTTGGAAGTGGAGAACAGACCACAAGTAGGAATATTCTGGAAGTAGAAATACATCTAACACAGTACACAAGTAGGAAATTCTGGAAGTAGAAATACATCTAACACAGTACACAAGTAGGAAATTTCTGGAAGCAAAAATACACCTGACATAATACACAAGCAGGAAATTCTGGAAAGTAGAGATACACCTGACACAGTACACAAGTAGGAAATTCTGGAAGTAGAAATACACCTAACACAGTACACAAGCAGGAAATTCTGGAAGTAGAAATACACCTAACACAGTACACAAGTAGGAAATTCTGGAAGTAGAAATACACCTGACACAGTACACAAGTAGGAAATTCTGGAAGTAGAAATACACCTGACACAGTACACAAGTAGGAAATTCTGGAAGTAGAAATACACCTAACACAGTACACAAGCAGGAAATTCTGGAAGTAGAAATACACCTGACACAGTACACAAGCAGGAAATTCTGGAAGTAGAAATACACCTGACACAGTACACAAGTAGGAAATTCTGGAAGTAGAAATACACCTGACACAGTACACAAGCAGGAAATTCTGGAAGTAGAAATACACCTAACACAGTACACAAGTAGGAAATTCTGTAAGTAGAAATACACCTGACACAGTACACAAGCAGGAAATTCTGGAAGTAGAAATACACCTGACACAGTACACAAGCAGGAAATTCTGGAAGTAGAAATACACCTGACACAGTACACAAGTAGGAAATTCTGGAAGTAGAAATACACCTGACACAGTACACAAGTAGGAAATTCTGGAAGTAGAAATACACCTAACATAATACACATGTACCACATTCTGGAAGTAGAAATACACCGAACACACTCCACAGTAAGAAATTCTGGTAGTAGAAATACGCCTAACACAAACTTATAAAATTCTGGATGTATAGGGTAAGTGAGTGAGTGGTAGGGGTTTATCGTGGCACTTAACAATTTTTCAGTCATATGGGTGTATAGAGATATGCCTATCACAGTATACAACATGAAATTTTGGAAGTACACATACACCAATAGCACAGCGCACAATTATTACATTTGAAAGTAGAGATACACCTGACACAGTACACACGTATATGGAATTATATAAGCAGAACTACATGTACGCTTAACACCTTTCCCAATTATGAAATTCTTATAATTCTTGAAACAGAGATACACCCAACACAGTTCACGAGCGTGATAAACTGGTGCACTCAACAGTGGAGTTAAAAATTATGGAAGTATAATAGAGGCACTTTACATATAACAAGTATGAAGTTATGGAAATACATTTTTTTAAACGCAATAAAATTGTAAAACTGTACACTACACATCATTCAGAGTACAAGTAGGAAAATCAAGAAGGGATGGAAACGCATCACCGTTCAAATTTTAAATTGGGAAGATATAATACAAACATACACTTGCGATACAAAACAAGAGTGATCTTCTGTAACTTGAAAATAGATACTTGCAGCACATGTCAAGGCAAATTTTAAAGACACGTAAACTTAATACAATACAAGAGGGAAATTCTGGAAGAAGAAATGATGAAGCTAACACAGTGTATGTGCTTGATGTTTTCATAATAGATTGAGAATAAACTACGTAGAGGTAAAGTAGTGTAATTTTGAAAATAGAACATGTTACATTGCACAAACGCAAAATTCAGGAAGTAGAACAAAGAAAATGTCCGGGGGATTCATCCACATGTAAGCATCCTAACTGTCATGCTCACAACTTTTATTTCCGTACGGAATGACGAGTTGAAAGTACAGAAAGTTTATATATATATATATATATATATGGGGACGGTAAACGCCATTACAGACCAATCCCTCACCCCTTCGTATCACCATAGTTCAACGGTATCGGTATAACATGATGTCGTCTTCACATTTTCAATTAAGTATATTTCAATCCACGCTGCTTTACATATATAATACATCGTATATTTGTGCATATATTTTGATTCTTGTAACGTATGGTCACGATGACTGATTCTAAATCAATTAAATACTAAAAGACTTAGGAAAACTGACACGGTATATATTACATTGTACATTAACATGTATTGCTTACAGATCCTTGTGGACTTTATTACTGACTACTGTGTTGTTAGATATGAAATAATTTCACTGTCAGGGCGCATATGGGCATGAGATAAGGTAGACCGTTAAATAACATATTAACTGGGTTGCTCAAATAGACGTGTAGTTTGGCTGTCAAGTGGGGTATACCAATCTCACATAACGAGGACACCTCTAATGCCTGGAGACAGAAAAACTCCAACTGATCACAGCAGAGCCAGATCATTAGCGTTGCCCGCCCTGGCGATGTATGTCTCTCTTCTTTAGTATATTCTGCTGACAACCGTTTAGAAAAAGAAAGAATAAGCAGGAACATTCATTGACACTTCAATAGAGAAAGTGGGGCCTCCGTGGCTCAGTCGGTTAGCGCGATAGCGCAGCGTAATGACCCAGAAGCCTCTCACCAATGCGGTCGCTGTGAGTTCAAGTCCAGCTCATGCTGGCTTCCTCTCCGGCCGTGAGTGGGAAGGTCTGCCAGCAACCTGCGGATGGTCGTGGGTTTCCCCCGGGCTGTGCCCGGTTTCCTCCGACCATAATGCTGGCCGCCGTCGTATAAGTGAAATATTTTTGGGTACGGCGTAAAACTCCAATTAAATCAATCAAAAATCAATAGAGAAAGTGAGCGAACGATATGAGTCAACTGCAAACCGAAGTGCCTCAAACACTTCGAAAAATGCTATATTTATAGGTTTACAAATTCAGAATATTCCAAGCCCTGAATTCCTGTTGGAATTCACTTATGATGAAATCAGAATGTGGGTGTATGGGTCACATGTATGTATTTTGGATTATTTGGTAGGGTAACCATTGTAAAACATTTTTTTTGGTAAACCTTGTCTTATAGTTCTAATAGTTAATCCATTTCCTTTTACAAATCACATATTCCAAACCATTTTGTTTTTTAAATATAAATTGGCCCTCATATACATTGCATTTTGTTTATTCTTATTTTATTGGGCGCATGAAAAATATGAAAATATTTTTGCTGAAAATAATAATAATCTAGCGTAAGATGAAACTGTTCACTCCAGCCAACTATTTTGAAACTTGGTGAATGTAAATCCTTTGTAAGCTATTTTATAAGTGCTCTTCTGCTACAGGCGTCTTACTGGGTGGGATCTTATTACGCAATATACCAGGAATTTACATCGTAGAAAACATTGACAGAGACTGGTCATTTGCCATCAGGTATGCTTAGCCATGTTTTACCCAATTTCTTATTTTTCTTAATATATGAACAAGCAACACTTTCGTATGCTGGAATACTCTTGCCAGATGTTGAAAAAGACTTTTGTTAAACAGCTAGTTTTCAACATTGCCTTCAGTAATTATGCATGACTTTGAGACACAGTTATCGTCAGGTTGTATTTGGTATTCTCAATGTAGCAAATAAAAAGAGAAATGTGCATACGTATGCCAATAATGCAAACATGTCTCTTCGCAAAATGTACATAACAAATAAAAAAACAGTTATCATTTGTGAAAATTATCGATGTTAGGTATTAAGTATTACTGTCACCCCCTAAACGCATCCGAGTGAGTTGTTCAGCAATCTGCTCTGGCAATGCGCATTATAACTTCCTTGTACCTCTCTGTTCTGTTACCAGGAAGATCGCAGTGGTGGTAGTCCTCATCCGTGCCGGAATCGGCTCCGATCCCCGTGCTCTCGTTCAGCGGAAGTGGATGATCCTGCGGCTTACCCTGTTCCCTGCGATCGTGGAGGCCGTCGCCGTGGCGCTGGCAACGCACTATCTGTTGGACTTCCCCTGGCTTTGGTCTTTCATACACGGGTAAGCACCTGCAACCCATCGGATGCATTCTGTCGGGTAAAAAAATCCTTAGGTAAGCATGCGTGTATTAAATTATACCATTAAATCCATTGTGATGTCAGCATCAGCGCAGCGTCCAATGTCTTCGAATAATAATACGTCTACGGTGTGTTCCCTTCGTCGGTATGATCGCAATTTGGCAGACGATCGAGTAACAATAGGACGACATGGTGTGACAACATTTTCAATATTCTGAAATAGGCGTCAAATCGCATGAGGAAACAAAAGCCTCTGAATCCAGTGATGGCAACGATGACCAATAGTGGACTATTGCCGCGAATTCCATTGGCCGCTGAGAAGTTGGACGCATCCGTAAATACGTGATTCATTATGACTGGTGTCGTTTAAAGATAGTGAAAACGAGTGGTCACTACATCGGTAAAAAAGTTGCCTTTTACATTTATATGATAGCACTTACCTTTAAGGGTTGAGGAAACAGGAGTGTCAGGGTTAAATGACCCACTTTTGGCAAGCTAAAGTATCCCGTAACAAGAGTTCCATTTCTCTTTCACTGTTGCAATCTGGTTCGTGTTTTGCAGATTTGTCATCGCTCCCATGTCCGCGGCTGCTGCAATTCCATTCATGCTGCAGTTCCAATCAGCGGGCTATGGCGTTACCAAGGGAATCCCCACAACTATCAAGTTTGGGGCCTGCTTCGACAATGTTCTGGGTATCAGCATATTTAGCGTCTTGTTGGACATAGCATTTGACCACGATCAAGGTGAAGACATAAAAAGCATTTTATACTTTATTAAAATACAAAGTTATTAAAACAGACCTGAGAGAGAATATATTTGATTTCTAACCCCGTCGCGAGGACTTCTCTTTGAGGAAAAATACCTTAATAATAACTGAAAATAACCTATTTTGACTCTGAAGCTAATTACTTTGTGTAGGCCTAGTGTACTTACCTTTGTTTCGCTTTAATGTATCCTTTCGCTTCTTTGTACCTTAAAGCAGAACTTGCAGGCCTGTCACAGACAGGTTTTGACCTCAGATTTTATCATTGGCACTATCGATATATGTCAGATGTTCCCTCGGAAGACGACTATACCTCTTGACCAATTGAATGAGATCCCTTGTCACATTCCAGCTTCCAGTCGTTTGCTTGCAATGTTTAGCCATAAAAATAGCCATTTAGCCATGAAATATTTATTACTAAATGAACGTAAAACACCAATCTATAGAATCAGTTCTGTAAAGCATTACTTGAACTGCTATGCTGAAGGTCTGAAGATAACAGATAAAGCTGTGTTCTGTACTGGATGAAATGAAACAGTCATTTTGGACAAGACCACATAGTCTTAATGATCTTACTCTTCATGCATCACATCGTTCGATATTTAAAAAACTTTAACAGAGGCAACAAAAATTCAACTGATGCTAATTGTTCAACTGGAGCATTTAATTCATATTTCTCTTCAGCAGCAGAGCGTCTTTGCTAAAAAGTCTGATCATATGGCCTATCTTTCTGATCCTAGTCGTGTGACATTTGAATTTTCCAGTAAAAGATAATGTAGTACTTAATACCATGTGTATTTTGAAGTCTTCCTCGCCCGGTGTCGATGGTATTATAATGTCAGTCTTAAAACTTGTTGCCAGTTATATTCGTAAGCCTCTTGTCCATATTATAAATATATTCTTCGTGCCATTGTCATTAAAACAGCTTGAAGTACTCACATGTACAAATCTGGCGAAAGTAACAAAGTTGAAAACTACAGACTAATCTCTGCAAAACATTCGATAAGCAAAATAAATGGAAAGAATAGACACGAATATGACAATCGAACATCTTAATGCTAATAACATAATTGCAGATAGTCAGTACGGATTTAGAAGCAATCATTCTACTTTTTTGGAGTAAGTGCTCTTTATAACAAACGTTACATTCGTTGCATTTCTGGGCCTATCAAAAGCGTTTGACACAGTTGACACATCGAGATTGGAATAAATTGTCCTTGTGTCTGAAGTCTATCAGTTCAACCTCACTTTCTAAATCTAAACTGACTGAACATTTATTTGTTCCCTAACCGTCTGATTCCTGTGTTTTACCCTACCTTATTGATGACATCAGAATTATTCACCGTGTATAATTGCATGTCACTATCAGTGTTTCCTGATTTTGGGATTGAACAAGTTCTTCGGAACTTTACTCCCGTCAAAAGGTAATATGTATGTGTCTGTATACTCCTGTTATATCTGTATGGTGAATGAAATGAAATGAAAGAATGAATGATATTTGGTTTGGACAGCCTTTATATTCTAATCCGTGTATTTACAGCCAGCCTGCCGTACACGATCCTGATGAAGGGCCCGGTACAGATGATCGTGGGTCTGGCAGTGGGTGTCGTCTGTGGAATAATCCTCTGGTATTTACCTCACAAGAACAGTGTAAGTGCATGGTAGCTGACTTTATGTGGAAACCATACAACTCTGGGGCATTGGTAGACCTATATGTCCACTACAACAGCCTGCTAAAACCAGTTAACATAGCTTTTAGGATGACATTAATACAGGGACATCCTGTTTGTTAGACTCATATACTAGTATAAAGGTTCAGAGAGGAAAATAATATGGCCTACAATAAAAAGTATGATTTTTGTTGAGGGTTTGTTTTTTGGATATCTGCAGTAGCGGATCGTTAATATTTCTTTCGTTATGAGAAGATAAACAGTGTCGGAGTAAGGATTAACGCCCCTTAAACATACACATAAAAATTTACACGAGAAACAAAAAGGTGGAATTATGCATGAGAACTGCGAGAAATACTAAGGTGAAATGCTTTTGATTTTCATCAACCATTCAATCAACTTAGCACTCAGTCAGATGTGACCATAATATCTTTCCTCACTGTACGCTCTGTTTGGTTGTGGGTGTTACAGAAGAGGAAAGTGTTATACCGGACCACGTTTCTGTTCGGACTTTGCCTTTTGGGTGCCTTCGCCACGGGCACGGCTAGTCTGTCATCCGCGGGTCCGCTCGGTGTCATCTGTACAGCGCTGGTAGCCAGGATCAAATGGAGACTTCAGGGATGGACAGGTGTTAACGTGAGCAACCTAAAGACTTCCTTGCAAATACTATGAACGTAATATTCCAAACAATAATATTTATTTATTTATTTGATGGGTGTTTCACGCCGTACTCAAGAATATTTCACTTATACGACGGCGGCCAGCATTATAGTGGGAGGAAACCGGGCAGAGCCCGGTGGAAACCCACGACCATCCGCAGGTCGCTGGTAGACCTTCCCACGTACGGCCGGAGAGGAACAACCGATAATATCCCATGGGTTTATTCGTTCAGTTATAAATTGCTATGCGCTGAAGAAAAAAAAAATCCATCACAATCTCTTTGTCTTATAAGTATTAATTCTCGTTCTTCAACATTTGCTGACATGCACCTATCTATATACAAACACTATTTTTCCTCCTATCAGGATCCAATACCTCCAATATTTGCACACATCTGGAAGATTTGCCAGATTCTGTTGGCTGGATTGGTCGGTTGTCTGCTGGATGTCAAGGATTTGGACTGGGAGGTTGTTGGTTAGTATAGCTGAGTTTACCTTACCACGATATCGCAAGTCAAGGGTTTGGACTGGCAGGTTGTTGGTTAGTATAGCTGAGTTTACCTTACCACGATATGCATATGTCAAGGGTTTAGACTGGTTGGTTAATATAGCTGAGTTTACCTTACCACGATACGCACATGTTAAGGGTTTAGACTGGGAGGTTGGTGGTTAGTATAGCTGAGGTTACCTTACCACGATACGCACATGTTAAGGGTTTAGACTGGGAGGTTGGTGGTTAGTATAGCTGAGTTTACCTTACCACGATACGCACATGTTAAGGGTTTGGAATGAATAGTTGTTGGTTAGTAGCTCAACTGATTATAACAGAGTACACTCATATCAACCTATCAACATAGATTTGACCTATGAGGTTGTTGGTTAGTGATTCCCATTACTATACAACAATAGGGACTTCATCTCGGAGGATAACTATTGGTTACCATACCACAATGTGAGCACGTCACGGATTTGAACTGAGAGGCTCTCTCTGTTCTCTATCTGTTTACCATATCACGGTACGCACAGGTCAGTGATTTCAGTTTGTCATCCCACAACACAAACCTCAAGGACTTGAAGTGGGAGATTGTTGATTTCTAGCCCAGTTTACCATGATACAAAACGCACATGGGTATCGAGAAGAATCACCCCGTTCATACTGGCTTGCTTGATTCATTTGTTTAAATGGTTTACGTGTTCATGAACGTTTTTTTTACAGGGTCGTGGCCCGTTAAATCCCAATCATACATACATACATGCATACATATATGGGCGTGGTCATTTGAGAAAAACATCCGCATTCGCAACGCACTGACATTCGTTTGACATAAAGTGCCAGTCCAAGCATATGTGACCACATGTGTAGATCAAAATTATACGACTTGATAGCAGAGCGACACTTACGAATATTGAACTAGCTTGGTTGCATCCCATTTATTGTACATACTTATGTGTATTTACCCCATACAGTTTATTTAATTTCTTACAAACGTTACCTCGTTGTAAACCGGTGCAACAATGTAATATACAAGAGTATACCAACTGGACATACAACCCCAAGTGTCAACACTGATAACCCCAGCGTATCTGTTTTTGTACATTGTATGTTTACAGGCATTGTCGTTGCCACCATCGCTATGGGAATGGCGTTTCGTCTTCTCACGGCATATGCAGTCGTACAGTTCACCGATCTGAACGTCCGTGAGAGGCTCTTCGTTATGATTTCCTGGATACCGAAAGCTACAGTTCAGGTATTTAATTTAACTCTGATGCATCCGTAGACCGTATGCTTGACCACACGAAAGAACATAACTATTTCACTCAAATATACAACAACTCACAACCCGTACACAATACTGTTAAGCAAGAGGAAACAAATTCCGTCCAAAATAATTTGGGTCAAAGCTGTGCAGTCTCTTGAAAATTTCTGCGTTTGCTGCGACATTCTGTGGGCAAACTAGTAACGTATTACTCATTTATAAAAGAGAACATAGTCCAGACTTGAATCGCCACTGCGCGGCAAAAGGTACCCCATTTCTTGACCTATATGTATAATGCCCAAATCGAGGGTGTTGATCACTTGTATCGGTATTATACAACAATTTATGATTTACATTTTACATCATATTATAGTCGAAATATCAAAATCATAAACGAGTTTTCTCGAACGTTTGTGTAGACGGGAAGGATTGAGCTTTGTTAAGTTTATACGTTTCATTTTCAACCTTTTTGCATTACCATCGGATCTTACACATAATTTCTTTCTCTGCTCAAACCAAACTGCACAGGCAGCGATAGGCTCACTGGCATTGGACCGGGCCCAAAGCAGCAATGCATCACCAGAGGTGGAGCGACGTGGAGAAATTGTGAGTCTTGGGGAATACACATTCACTCATCACTGGAAAGCCCATATATCGTATTGTTTGGTTGATGTATATTGTTTGGTTGATGTATTGTTTGGTTGACGTATAGTGTTTGGTTGATGTATGGTTTGGGTGATGTACAAATACAGACTAGAAGACATGAATGTGTACAATAGCAATGGCTTTAACTATTTCATACACAAAAGGTACATGTACATCTCCATTCGTTTATACGTATGTATACTGGAGTTTTTGCTTTGACATATTATAAATAGCACTTTTGCTACTTCTTACCAACAGAAAGTAAATCACTTTTTTGAAGGGTTTATTTCTACCTAAGATTTATCAACCACATATGAAAAACTAGAGAAGTATACAAAACGTATTTTGGTTGAAGACGAACATTGGTTAACAAGTGAATTTAACCATTTTAGCCTAACATTAAGCTAAGGCACATACCTATATGTATGTATGTATCTACATGTTTCAGATTTTAATGTCGGCCGTGTTCGCCATTCTCCTAACAGCGCCACTGGGAGCCGTGCTCATCGCTAATTCAGGTCAGTCAGGCTTTTCATTTGTCTAAGTAAGAGAACTTGTAACATATAACCATGTAATATGATCTATAGGCGTGAGGATATGTCTTTAGCCAAATTACAAATATAACTGAAGGTAAGACTGTCTTTTGCTATTTCCATTCCAGAACTCTCCGAGCTCATTTTATGTACGACTACTGTGACAATCCAAATAAAAACTTGTTCAGCTAAGAAACTGGCACATTGGGTCTGATTCTTCCGGAATTATTCAAACCAGAAAGACAACAAGCATGGTCTTGAAGTTCAGAAGTGTTTATGATGCTCTTTAGTTCCTCAGATTCCTCATGTTTTTCCTCTCAGGGGACAGGCTTCTGAGCAAAGTTGAACCCATCAGATTCCTCATGTTTTTCTTCCCAGGTGACAAGCTGCCAAGTAAAGCTGAACACCATTAGAGTCCTCGTGTTTTTCCCCCAGGTGACAAGTTGCTGAGTAAAGCTGACGCCATCAGATTTTTCGTTTTTTTTTTTTTACCCTAGGTGACAAGCTGCTGAATAAAGCTGACGCCATTAAACTTTTCGTTTTTTGACCCTAGGTGACAAGCCGTCAAAGCTGAACACCAATGTTTTCCTCATGTTTTCCCCCTTAGGTGACAAGCTATAAAGTTTGTCACCATAATATTCCTCGTGTTTTTCTCCCAGGTGACAAGCTGCTTTAGTTGAACAGGATTAGATTCCTCATGTTTTTTCTCCCCAGGTGACAAGCTGCTAAGTAAAGCCGAACACCACGAGCACGCCACTGAGGATGAGTTGGAGAATGCAGGGTATGATAACCTGGTCTTCAACTGGGACAAATTCTCCAGACTCAAGGAACCTCGCGGAAGTTGTTCAACACTGGTTGGGAGTTCTCCCGAAAGTGCGACAGGAAGTGTTCCTGGGGACAGCCCTAAGGTGGGACACAGGTCTACAAGTAACAGTGACACAGTTTCTGACACAGGAATCGAGTCTTTGTCCACAACAAACGGCAGTTCTGGCGCCGAAGACAACAAACCCAAGGCTATTTTTCATATTTTGTCTGAAACGCCTCCTACGTCAAAAAAGCAGACGAGACTCCTTTTGGAGGAAGAAATGTCGACACATCTCTGACTATTAACCCGGTGAATTCATTTTTACACAGCTGTATTTTACTTCTTGATTTTTATTTTTTGATATTTCGTTATGTACAAAATGATATTGTTAATGAAGCATTATGTAATTAGTGCGCAGAAGATCTTCTAGTCGGATGTGCAGATTATATCTTTGCTTACCGGTAACTACATTGTCCTAAATTGTCCTAATCTATGATTACTGTGGAAGTTTATATGTAAGGAGAACATTTATAACTACTCAATATTTCTTCTGAAATTCCATTTAAAGTGTTTTTGCGTTTACAATATAAACTTGCATAACCAAGTAAAGAGACCAGAAATGCATGTAAGTGTACATATAGTAAGGGAAAAACCATACATGGCGCTTTCCACAAATTTTTTACAGACTGCTAAAATTACCGTAAGTGTCTCCACCAAACGTGTATCATGTAGTAACATACAGAGTCGCACCATTACGGATACAGGTATACAAACTACGACAAATTGTTAATACGCATCATACATCCTTTAAAAAAACATTATGGCGCCACTTGAATATATTTCCTCGCCTAATGGCCATTCGCGTCAAAGCGGGCCTGACCTTCTCTTGTGCATGTCATGTGTCTTACTCAACAAAACAAGGTTATGTTTTATGTCAGGCGGGAAACGTTCCCCAATCCCGTTATAGCCGGGCTGCTTTCCATAAAAGATATCTGTATTCCACTCCGCATTCTCTAGATGTATTGCGGCATGGCTGATTTTTTGTTGTTGTATTTAGACATATGGCTTCATTAAAGGCTCTCTGTTTTACGTTCATAAATGGCTTTTATTATTTTCTCACCGTGACAAATATGCATGAACCGTGTCTATACCCGTAGTTTTCGTCATTGTTCGTAGGGTGTCATCCCACCATAGTTGGACTGTTTCGGAGGCCTAATGGTTACAATGTCACCTGGAAGTCAAGAAATCAGGGATGAAACCCCGGTCGGGTCGTACCAAAGACTTTAAAAATGGTACTTGTTTCTACCTCGCTTGACGCTCAGCACAGAGAGGTTAGAACAAGTAAACAGGGCTGGTTGGTCCGATGTCAGTATAATGTGAGACTGGGTGGGGTGTCATGTATGGTGTTTTCGGCACGATTGTTCAGTGACGACAGCGGTTTGTCGGCATTTCTCTCGCCAAGAAAACATATTATTTGTACATATACCTAATGACTCCTCGTCGTTATATGACTGAAAAATTTCTAAGTACGGCGTAAAACCCCAAGCATTCATTCATTCATTCCGGCCATTGCTGACTTTCTGCAATAGGACTTTTCCTATTGTTTAGCGTTGACAAACCGTATATAGTTTATCGTTATGACTATAAAATACCTTTTATTTAGTTGACCTGCAGCTAGAAAATGTCGAATTTAACGCTTATAAATAAGAGAATTTCCAAAAGCCATGCATCTTGACGCTGAGGGTCAAATGATCAATCCAGTTGCCACTGCTAACACGGTACAGTGCCATCATTAACCCTGCGGTGTTGCTCAAAATTGAAGGTCCAAAAATGGTCCGACGGTTAGTCACAAAGTACAGTTCCACCATTAACCCTGCTGTACTGCCCAGAAACAAACGTCCAAAAATAATCAAACCCTTAGTCAACAGTCACAAGCTACCGTGCCATCATTAACCCTGTGGTACTGCTCAGAAATAAAGGTCCAAAACCAATCAAACCCTTAGTCAACAGTCACAAGCTACCGTGCCATCATTAACCCTGTGGTACTGCTCAGAAATAAAGGTCCAAAACCAATCAAACCCTTAGTCAACAGTCACAAGCTACCGTGCCATCATTAACCCTGTGGTACTGCTCAGAAATAAAGGTCCAAAACCAATCAAACCCTTAGTCAACAGTCACAAGCTACCGTGCCATCATTAACCCTGTGGTACTGCTCAGAAATAAAGGTCCAAAACCAATCAAACCCTTAGTCAACAGTCACAAGCTACCGTGCCATCATTAACCCTGTGGTACTGCTCAGAAATAAAGGCCCAAAACCAATCAAACCCTTAGTCAACAGTCACAAGCTATCGTGCCATCATTAACCCTGCGGTACTGCTCAGAAATAAAGGTCCAAAACCAATCAAACCCTTAGTCAACAGTCACAAGCTACCGTGCCATCATTAACCCTGTGGTACTGCTCAGAAGTAAAGGTCCAAAACCAATCAAACCCTTAGTCAACAGTCACAAGCTACCGTGCCATCATTAACCCTGCGGTACTGCTCAGAAATAAAGGGTCCAAAACCAATCAAACCCTTAGTCAACAGTCACAAGCTACCGTGCTATCATTAACCCTGCTGTACTGCTCAGAAATAAAGGGTCCAAAACCAATCAAACCCTTAGTCAACAGTCACAAGCTATCGTGCCATCATTAACCCTGCGGTACTGCTCAGAAATAAAGGTCCAAAAGCAATCAAACCCTTAGTCAACAGTCAAAAGCTATCGTGCCATCATTAACCCTGCGTTACTGCTCAGAAATAAATGTTCAACAATAATCAAACCTCTAGTCAACGGTACTGCGCCATCATTAACCGTGCAACATTTCTCAGAAATAAAGGCCCAAAAATAGTCAAACCCTCAGTCACTGCTCACAGTGTACAGTGCCATCAATTACCGCGCGGTACTGCTCAGAATTTAAGGCCCAAAACACAAGCTGAGCGGAAGGCTACGGTATGTACAGAAACAGCACAGTATTTTGTGTACATTTAGTCAGTGGTCACTTGGTACAGTGTATACAGCTACTGTATTGCAGCTGATCGTTATTATCATGTCACACTCCTAGTTGTGTTCGAAAAAAGGTAGTTCACCACCATTGCAGGGAGACAGCAGAGAATGATGAGTTTTTACTAAGTTTGTAACTGACTTGTTTGGACGGGGTAATGTTGATCGATCGCACATATCACCTGTCCCACCAAGCAACGTCATATATCACTAAACCCATCAGGGACCTGCCTTAGAAAAGATGTTGCATGGTGATGTATCTCTTCACTCTTCTCATATGATGTCATGGAAGTTACAGCAGCCGTATGCTGCGTAAGAAAGGGTAATTCATGGACGCCCTTTCTTACAAGTTTCAGAAAGACCCACAAGCCATATTGGCCATATTGGTGAGAGAAAACCGGTCTTTAACAAGCACTCCCAAGATTGGCCATGGTGGCCAGCAACCTACAGATGGTTGTGGGTTTCCTCCCACAATAATGCTGGCCGCCGTCATACAAGTGAAATATTCTTGAGTACGGCGTAAAACACCAATCAAATAAATAAATAAATAAACAAATAATAGTTGGTTGTAACGAAGGCCCTAGAAGCATGGAGAGTAGGGAAATGTAGGTGGTTATACAAGAATTTATCAACAGTTCATCCAAGTGTAGTCAGGTACAATCTCTCTTTTATTGTCAACTTGTTATTTTTGTTGCTAAAACAGAATTGCTACCCATAATAATATTGTTTTACTTCATCCCGCACAGGTAACAACGGGCACATTTGTGAAGAGACCATACATCTTCCTGGTGTTTAATATCAGAACTGATGGCATACTGATAGCAGCCCATATTGCTGCACTTTTCCTGGATTTCTATAAATGAATTACATATACATATACAAAATTATGTACTTAAACAACAGTGAAACAAGTACAAATTTCAAATCCATACTTACACAGCAAGTTTAAAACAATTTCACGGAGACATAACAGATAACGCGCCATAACAGAAATTTATCAACCATAATATTGCATTCCAGCAAAACAAGACCACAAATCAGCCAATATCTCATTCTGATAGATGGCTGAATACAGAGCAGAAGACGAAAAGATTTAGACTGCCCAAATAAATACAAATTGAGACAACACAGAAAAAGTATTGGCAGTAATTGGTCAAAATTAAATCTAGCATAACAAAGGAAATACGGTATACAAACAAGAGGCAAGTCACAAGCTGAGACTTAAGTCCATATGGCCACTGAAGTGTCATTCCTCATAATAAACAAGGCTTCAGTCCACATGGCCACTGAAGTGTCAGTCCTCATAACAAACAAGGCTTCAGTCCACATGGCCAACGAAGTGTCAGTCCTCATAACCATCAAGGCTTCAATCCATATGGCCACCAAAGTGTCAGTCCTCATAACCAACAAGGCTTCAGTCCATATGGCCACCAAAGTGTTAGTCCTCATAACCATCAAGGCTTCAGTCCACATGGTCACTGAAGTGTCAGTCCTCATTACCAACAAGTCTTCAGTCCATATAGCAACCAAAGTGTCAGTCCTCATAACCAACAAGGCTTCAGTCCACATGGCCAACAAAGTGTCATTCCTCATAACCATCAAGGCTTCAGTCCACACGGCCACCGAAGTGTCATTCCTCATAACCAACAAGTCTTCAGTCCACATCGCCACCAAAGTGTCAGTCCTCATAACCATCAAGGTTTCAGTAAAACATGGCCACCAAAGTGTCAGTCCTCATAACCATCAAGGCTTCAGTCAACACGGCCACCAAAGTGTCAGTCCTCATAACCAACAAGGCTTCAGTCCATATGGCCACCGAAGTGTCAGTCCTCATAACCAACAAGTCTTCAGTCCATATAGCCACCAAAGTGTCAGTCCTCATAACCAACAAGTCTTCAGTCCACATGGCCACCAAAGTGTCAGTCCTCATAACCATCAAGGTTTCAATCCATATGGCCACCAAAGTGTCAGTCTTCATATCCAACAAGTCTTCAGTCCACATGGCCACCAAAGTGTCAGTCATAACCATCAAGGTTTCAGTCCATATGGCCACCAAAGTGTCAGTCCTCATAACCATCAAGGCTTCAGTCAACACGGCCACCAAAGTGTCAGTCCTCATAACCATCAAGGCTTCAGTCCATATGGCCACCAAAGTGTCAGTCCTCATAACCAACAAGTCTTCAGTCCATATAGCAACCAAAGTGTCAGTCCTCATAACCATCAAGGTTTCAGTCCACATGGTCACCAAAGTGTCAGTCCTCATAACAAACAAGGCTTCAGTCCATATGGCCACCAAAGTGTCAGTCCTCATAACCATCAAGGCTTCAGTCCACATGGCCACCAAAGTGTCAGTCCTCATAACCATCAAGGTTTCAGTCCACATGGCCACCAAAGTGTCAGTCCTCATAACCATCAAGGCTTCAGTCAACACGGCCACCAAAGTGTCAGTCCTCATAACCAACAAGGCTTCAGTCCACATGGCCAACGAAGTGTCAGTCCTCATAACAAACAAGGCTTCAGTCCATATGGCCACCAAAGTGTCAGTCCTCATAACCATCAAGGCTTCAGTCCACATGGCCACCAAAGTGTCAGTCCTTCTAACCAACAAGGCTTCAATTCACATTAGCACTACAGATCTATTCATGAACACAAAAGCTTTAAGGCCACAAGAGCACTATGCATCTAGTCCACATGAACACAAAAGCTCTAAGATCCAGTCCACATGAGCAATGAAGCTTTAATCCACAAGAGCACTACAGATTTAATCCACATGAACACAAAAGAATCAGAATCTACACCATCACTAGGACACCAAGGAATCAGTCTACACATAAAGCACTAGGACACTAAGGAATCAGTCTACATATAAAGCACTAGGACACTAGGGAATCAGTCTACAATAAAGCACTAGGACACTAAGGAATCAGTCTACATATAAAGCACTAGGACACTAGGGAATCAGTCTACAATAAAGCACTAGGACACTAGGGAATCAGTCTACATATAAACCACTAGGACACTAGGGAATCAGTCTACATATAATGCACTAGAACACTAAGGAATCAGTCTACACAATAAAGCACTAGGACACTAGGGAATCAGTCTAGATATAAAGCAGTAGGACACCAGGGAATCAGTCTACAATAAAGCACTAGGACATTAAGGAATCAGTCTACACATTAAAGCACTAGGACACTAAGGAATCAGGCTACATATAAAGCACTAGGGCACCAAGGAATCAGTCTACATGTAAAGCCATATGACACCAAGGAATCAGTCTACAATAAAGCACTAGGACACTACGGAATCCGTCTACATGTAAAGCCAAGGACACCAAGGAGTCAATCTACATATAAAGCACTAGGTCACCAAGGAATCAGTCTACACATAAACCGCTAGGACACTAAGGAATCAGTCTACACATAAAGCACTAGGACACTAAGGAATCACTCTACACATAAAGAACTAGGACACTAAGGAATCAGTCTACATATAAAGCACTAGGTCACTAGGGAATCAGTCTACATATAAAGCACTAGGTCACTAAGGAATAAGTCTACACATAAAGCACTAGGACCCTAAGGAATCAGTCTACATGAGGATTAAGGATTTGTCCACATCTGCACTAACTTCATTATAAACCCTCCTCTAAACAGCAATATTAGATGTCAGACATCTATACAACATAAACATGATTAGTACAATGATGATATATCAGGATCACCGGTTAACAGACTGCGATTAAATTGTATACCACTGGTAATATCAGAGTAAATTTGAAACACTTGACAGAACTGACCAAGGAATGCAACTTTTATGTTTAGATTATATACAATAAAATTATGCCAACCAAAAAACCTAGAAACTAAGTACACGTTAACCCCTTAACATAATGAATACAAAAAATATTTAGAGAAGTCCAGGCTTCAAGTAGCACCAAGAAATGCTGACCGCTAAAATGATGCATTGCTTAGTCCATTTTTGTGCTTCAGTTACATTTTCCATTGCTATTTAAAATATATGCATCGGAACAGATGAATGTCCAAGAACTAAAATAATTAAATAATACCAGAAATACTAACATCACGGTTTAAAAAAACATGCTGCCATACAATAATTAACTCAAGCCAGGTATAACAACAAGAAAAAAAAAATGAATACCAAGCAGAGTGAGTGAGTGCTTGGGGTTTAACGTCGTACTCAACAATTTTTCAGTCATATGACGACGAAGGAATCATTAGGGTGCATGCACGTGTAATGTGCCTCCTTGTTGCAGGACGGATTTCCACCGCTCTTTTATTTAGTGCTGCATCACTGAGACGACTTACCGAAGGCAAGTAAGCCGCCCCGCCCGAGCCATTATACTGATACGGGTCAACCAGTCGTTGCACTATCCCCTTCATGCTGAACGCCAAGCGAGGAAGTTACAACTTCCTCTTTTAAAGTCTTAGGTGTGACTCGACCAAGGATTGATCCTGGATCTACCGGTCCCGAAGCGGACGCTCTACCAACTGTGCTATCCGGGCCGGTCAATATACCAAGCAGAAGACGAAAAGATTTAGACTTTTGTGTACCAATGTATTCATGAGCCCACATTTGAAAGTGAAAACATTATTTCCCATCAATTTGTAAACTGAAGCAGTCAGTTCAACCATTTGGACAACAGTTCATGATCAAACCTGTAAAACATCCCTCACACAAAACGTAACCCCACAGATGCATGTGCATTCAACCTCGCAGAGAGGCAATTGAAAAAGTACACACTATAATTGGAATGCTTACTGCTGGGTACAAGAGCATAAACACTGCACTATTCGCATTAACATCAAGTGAATATTAAGATCACAATCTTGATAATCTGTGGCATTATTTGACATATCATATCTATAACAGAGATGAATGGAACTACACCCACCATTTCTACAACTATTGCACATACAGTGTACTAATATCCTAAAACACAGAATCTTGCACTATTATATGAGTAACATTTGTAACAACGAATTATTTTAGGTGATACATGTATCACTGAGGCCATGATCGCACACGGATAATCAGACAGATCAAATATATCAGTTTTACATCTGGAATGAAGGCTCTGTTTGTTCAAAAGTGGCTTAACAGTTACCAGTAAGCCAGGCATAATTTAATAGTTGGTACCAGTTTGGTCTCAATAAAGACCTAGTTATAGGCCTACTTTGGTCCAGGCTTAAGTGAATACATCCAGACAAGTTGAACTCTTCAAACATGTACACTAGTGAACAACTGGCCTCTGCCTCAAGCGATCTTAGACTTAAGTCAAAATTTTAATCACTCATTTTCATACACTCCACTCTGTTATTTTTGTGCAATACCTTCCCCAGGATTTACGTTGTCCAGCAATATTTTGTTACATCAGAAATAACAATTTTAAAATTGGCCTGGCCCAAATCTCACAAGGTCATATAGCGTAAGACTGCTATGTCCACCGCCAAACAACGAGATGAGCAGGTCCTGAAGTTTGGACCACAAATATCACTTGTAGCGAATAATACATCAGTGTGCAGTGACAACTGGTCATGCACAATGCAAGATGCAATATGACCTAATGGCTTCCCTCACAAACACTGGTCAGAACAAACTCTTCCTTTTCTTAATGTTATTCCAAATCCTTCAAACACTGGTTCCTGGAATGAAACATCATGTACAGTTTTACAACACATCATGTTCAATTCGAATTTTCTAAGATAGTCTGAACACAATGGCTGGAAAAAATCAGGACAGCAGTTTGTTCACACAATATTATCTCAAAGATGATCTCCATCTCTAACAAATACACGTGTTTAATAGATGGTATAAACACATCAAACCTCATGTTTTCTGAAGTTACAAATTATGTCAGGGCGATATCTAGAAAAATACTGAAGGTTCTCATCCCAAACTTTGAAAGTGACCATGCGTAAAGAAATTTGATAAAACCTAACTCAAAATGATGCTTTCTGAGAACTTAATAAGACTCGTCAATGAAAGAAATTTCATTGGTACACCATATCTATATTAGTTCAATATACTTATTACATGTAGTTTTACTCAAGCTTGGTCAGTTTGGGAGCCCAAATGTTTTCTGGAGCTAAAATGGATCTTGATTCAGTCCGACATGCAGCCATTGTGAATTATGCACACAGAAAATCAAATCATTCTGGTCTCATACTCAACATAGAAACAAGACTGAAAATGGAGGTAATATAACTAGTTTAAAATGAAAACATCACCTGAGATATGGCCATCTTAAACGTGTTCTGACACATACACAGAGTTCTTATTTAAACAGATGATCATAGCTTTAATATTGGTTGCATGCTGGTCTGGCTCTTGAGAAGTAGCAAAGAGTTATTTTTGTGTACTGCACTGATGAAAGTTTGCTTAGTATGCTAGCATCCTGCATACAATAGCCAACTTCCACCAAGCCAATTTTAACATAAATCCAAATTTAAAATGTATATTAAGTGCTTATTTTTGGATCATAAGAGTTAAAACCCTAAGATCCTAAGAGGTTTAAAAAGTGTAGAAAAGAAATTCTTAGTAAAATCAACTAGAGCTTAATACAATGTAGCTACTTACATGAGAATTTCATGTGTATCTAACTGCTGCCTTTCACATCTGCATCAGGACTGAATTGGAGAGTTGCCACAGTAGGACAGGCATCAGCTGCCGTGCGAAGAACTGTATCAGAATCAAGGACAGGTTGGATGTTGGCTGATAACTTTGGACCAATGCCTGATTCAGGTTTAGATTGACTTGTGATTGTATCATCAGCAGTGTCCATGTCCTGATAATCAGGAACTAAGGACCACTTAGAAGCCGTTTGTGCTTTGGTCACAGAACTGGATGTGGTATCTTCTGCCTGGACACAGTTCTTCATGTCACCAATGGCACTGCCGTCATGATTGTTCTCTTTAAGTTCTGCATTTCCTGACTTTGTCTTGTCATTTCTCGAACTTTCACTATTCTTTATAGCTGAACTTCTAAAAAAAAATATGTCACAAGTCCAGATTGTAACATAAACAAATGTACATTTTGATCAGATGCAATTGTGAACTTGTGACAAACTGATTGGAAAAAGAATGAGCAAGCATGGAATACAGAAGATCACGGGTTAGTTGTCCATCCTGCCAAATAATTTATAATTCTCTGGGAATTGTTTTCTAGATCAAGAATGAAACACATAGCTCATTTGCTTAACAGCTTGGAAAAATTACAGATTAATAGCTAAGTAAGGCATTTCATACTTGAAGTACTTACAGTACTGCCACAGATGTAAAATTGTATCGAAAAACAGACAGAAAGACAGACAGACATGTACAATTGTGCAGTAGAGGGAAACTGCCAAAGATTTTGTTTTTGAAGACTGTTTCAAGATATACAAACATTTACTTTCATGCCAAATGTTGCGGTCAGCAAAGGCAAACAAAATCAAAAACATTTACCTTTCCTCGCTACAACTGCGGCTTCTGCTTCGGCTTCTGCTGCGGCTATTATGGTCTCTACTACGACTCCTTCCGTCCCTGCTTCTGCGATGTTTGCTGTACTTTTTGCTGTCCTTGTTATCACTCTTACGATTCTTGCTGTGGCTCATTCGCTCTTTGCTGCAGCTCCTTTGGTCCTTGCTATGGTTTTTGCGGTCACTGCTGTGACTCCTGTGGTCTTTGCTCTGCATCTTACGGTCTTTGCTATTACTTTTACGGTTTTTGCTGTTGGTTTTACGGTCATTACTATTGCTTTTGTGATCCTCACTACGGCTTTTGCGATCCTCGCTACAGCTTCTCCGATCCTTCTTCAAGTTGTTACCACGACTGCTTCGGTCCTTACTTCTGCGCCCTTGACCTCTACTACGGCTCCTTCTGTCATGACTATGGCTCCTTCCCTCATGACTACGACTTCTCCTCTCTGGACTACGGCTATTTTGTCTCCTACTCTCTCTGCTAGTACTCCTACTATTACTGCGACTGCTAGGACTTCTGCTACGACGTCTACGACCATGGCTTCGTGAACGCCGACGCTTTGATCGTCTTGAAGCAGACCGGCTCCGTGACCTTGAATATGACCTTCAGAAATAGCCAGTCACATGTATTTGTTAGGATACAATAAAAATGTTACAACATGTATCAGCGGCAGTAATGGCTTAGTAAAAGAAAAAATAGCAGACAGCCAAATAGGAGTACAAACACCAAATCATCTCTGTTGTATATATACATATATATATATATGTGTGTGTATGTACACGGGAGAAATAAAGTGACCATATGTAAGTCAGTATAAGAGGTAAAATGTTTTTCTCTTAATATTTAACAAATTTATAACAGCACATTTCAGACATTTTCATAAAATCACACATATAAAGGGATAATGTCAAGTGCTATGCATCATAATTTGTTTGATAATTATCAAATATTCACAGTCTGAGTTTGATAAAGACTAATACAAGTAAGAATGGTCAAATTCAATGTGAACTTGAGTGTATAGACAATTAATGTTCTACAGATTTAGGGTCACTGTATGATAAGAGACTGATGATGAGAGAAGCGGCTTGACATTATCCCCATTTGTGCCGAGGCTAGTTGACTACACATGTACATAATTGGGGGTGTCAAATACTCACCACCTGCAGTTCTGGGCCAGGTGTACCCTTTACAATAAATTGAGCAGCACTAGCTCTATCCACCATCACACACCTGCTTTCTTTCACTCCTTATCTAGGATCCACCATTTTAAGTCATACAGGCCAGGCCTGACACAAGCCTAACCAATCTACCATACTGTTATCACCAGGCCTGAATCATGAAAACACAGCCACAGAAAAAAAACAGTACTAATTCATTCAAAATAGAGCCCAAAATGTACTTGTCAAACCCACAATTATATAAAGGAAGTATAAGGGAGAAAAGGATTGCAGCAAACACAAAAGCTGAAACAATGACAATATGATATACCCATTTTCCGTCTGATAATGCTCACATTTCACTGATGTAATCTGTACTTTTAAATATACAATTAAACAACATCATAATGGATCCAATGGAAATTTTGAAGCTAAAATTATATACCAACCATTTAAATCCCAGAAACAGTTCAAAGTAAATGCATCCAACCTTATGCAATATAAGAAGTGGACACATAAATATGGCATCGACTATACAAAACTTAATAAACTTAACTTTTTTTCCTTACATAATCTTACTTGAGATACTGCATCCTCCCAAACAACAATGTTAAATATATTTACAGGAAAAAAAGGCACAAAAACTGGTTTACGATGTCTTGTTAAAGTAGGTACTCAGCTCTCTAGCAATGGTTGGAGACAGTGATTTGTCCTGAAGTAGCACAATTGCTGTCATTCTAAAATGCTGTTCACAGACCAAGCAATTTTCAAGCACTTTTTGTTTCTTGAATTTTTCAATTTTCTTCTTGAAGAACCCATACACATACATACTAAATTTAAATATGAGACAAATGTCAGTTTGATTTGTATTTCCAACACCAATTTTTGAAAGGTCATTTGCAATTCAACAAAAAGATGTGCCATTTACCCAGAGATATCTGGAAGCCTAATAGTTGAATTTCACCTAAAGTTTGGTATATAGAAAGACCTTAAAATTATACTATGACATTTGTTTTTTTCTCACAAGAAATTAACCAAACCCTATATGGTGACTGAATCTATCAGAAACAAGCAAATTGTGTCACTTCAAAATATTAAACTTCAGGTGAAATAAAGAATAGTAAAAAATCACACAACTTTAAAAAATATAAACTTTGAGTTCACAATGAAACAGGGAAAGAGAGAGGACACAAAGGTTAACAATGGCTAATGTTTATACTGGGAATAACCATCGGCTTCATGAAAAAGACAATGAGGATTGTGGATGTACATTTTGTTTAAATTTTCAAATTTTCCTTTAAGATACACTTAAATCCAGCCATGACTTGACCAACATGACGTGCACTGATAAGACAGGCTTTTAATAGAAAAAACTAAGATGTAATAATGCTTGATCCCGACTTGGCAAGAGTAATCTTAAATTTTTGAAGGATATTACACTCTTGTATCCATTTGAGAAGATAGCTTGGTTTACGAGAGAGGAAAAATAATCACTGCTTTTTGCATTCAAAGCTCAATGCATGTGGTTGGCTGTAAAATATGTGGTTCACATTGAACCACAAGAGGTCAAATCTCCTAAATGCAGATTAATAGTTCATAAATATAAGTTATCTTGCAGAGAAAGTAAGAAATTCACCAAAGATAATCTTAATGCTACCTTAAAGGTAAAAGAATTCTATGTACGTTAGAAGAAGAGAGACTGATTAAAGGGTTACCTTTTGCTGTAGCGCCACTTGCTACCCCAGATGTCATTGCAATCTCGTGAAAAGTGACCCTTCTCACCACACTGGTAACACCTTAAGGAAGGATCAAAACTCTGCCGCTTTCTTCCCCGTGTTCTAGGACGGGCATAGGTTACACGTATCCTTCCACCAGAAAGCACCCTGGAAACACACATTTGTATAAAACTCTTGGAAGGAAAGATGGAAGGTAAGTAGGCAAATATATCTGTGCTGTGATTCACACTGAATAATTATAAATATAGTACACTTAAGTCATAACTCCAAGAAACAAAAAGAAAAACATGTTTGCATCGAAATTTCAGTTTAACCACAATCAGGAAGATTCAATAAGCCAATTGAAATATCAAAACAAACACGCTTTGCTTGTCGCTTCTGAGATCTATGGCTGGTCTATTGTGTACATGAATGTATGTCTGTCCTTTGACTATCTTGACATTTATGCTGATTCAACTGATATACTTGCTGGGTGTACATGCTGTGCCTATTGTGGAAAATTTGTGTTTATATTTTTATTTATTTATTTGATTAGTGTTTTACGCCGTACTCAAGAATATTTCACTTATACGACCGCGGCCAGCATTATGGTGGGTGGAAACCGGGCAGTGCCCGGGAGAAACCCACAACCATCCGCAGGTTGCTGGCAGACCTTCCCACGTACGGCCGGAGAGGAAGCCAGCATGAGCTGGACTTGAACTCACAGCGACCGCATTGGTGAGATACTCCTGGGTAACCGACTGAGCCACGGAGGCCCCTGGTAAAATTGTGTATGCAAATTAGGGAATGGTGACATCATAAATCTATTCAACAGCCACTGCACTATTCTATCCAGTCACAAGGACTGTAAACTGACGACAAATACTAACACCTTTTCCTTCTGTGTAACACCTCAACCTATAGGTTATCATAAACATAATATTCGAGAAAAGAGAAATATAAGAGAAAACACTAAACAATATTTCTACAATTGATGTCTTGTCTGTAGGCTACTTACTGCCCATTCATCTCCTTTATAGCCATGTCAGCTTCCTTTTTGCGTCTGTACACAATGAAAGCAAAACAAGGTGGGTTTTTGGCAACCCAGATATCAGTGATTTTGCCAAATTTCTCAAACTGTTTGATGAGTTCCCGTCGAGAGGGTTCAATTCCCAGATCTGCCACATGAACTCTGAATTCATTCTGATAGGGACTTCGACTCCGGCTCCGGCTCCGGCTCCGGCTCCGGCTTCGGCTACGGCTGGAGCTTCTGCTGTACGACCTTCTTTTACCCATATTATTTTTTTAACCTGGTGTAAGACAAGGCAATAGTTAAGTTGGCAATCTATGTACATGTTGAAACAATTACACAATACACAACTTAATTAAGACAAACATACATTGTTAAACATGGTTTGATAGTTAATACAGGGCCCTATGCACTGGAGACTTTCAGAAATGTTTTCAATGACATTTAAAATTATACAGTTTCAAGTGAATGGAGTGGAGCTCATTAATTAATACTAATTCTGGGGTGGCTTCATTGGCCATGTCATTTAATGAGCTCTCTTGAGGAGCATCTACACTCTTCAAAAAAAGAAACGCAAAACCCAAATATCAATGTAAATTTGATGTTATTCAAGGACATGTAGATCAGCGGAAAACAGAGATACATGAATGAAATTTTATGGAGCAATGCATTGCTATGTTGTCCATATTTCATGGGAATAACAGTCATCACAGTCATTACTGCTGTCCACCTTGTATGACCACCTCCAGCTGCTACTACTGCCCGACACCTCCTGGGTACAGATCGAATCAGTCGTTGGATGTTTTGTTGCGGAATCCTTCTCCATTCCTCCTGCAGCATGTGGAACAATTGTTGAAGATTCCTTGGTGGAATACGACGTTGACACACCCGTCTATCGATCTGATCCCAAAGGTGTTCAACTGCGTTTAGATCCGGGGATTTGGGCACCAGGGAAGGGTATTGATGTTGTTATTGGCCAGGTAGTCCACGGTGGCACGTGCTGTGTGGGGCCTGGCGTTGTCCTGTTGGAAGAGCTGCCGTTGAAGGTCAACAAGGCGAAGGACGTGCGGGCGGAGAATCTGGTTGATGTATCGATTGGCCGTCAGATTGCCTTGGACAAGCACAAGCTCCGATCTGCGGGTGTATGAGATCGCTCCCCACACCATAACACTCCCTCCACCGAATCTGTCCACCTGTCTGATGCAGTGAGGAGCAAAACATTCATGACGTCGTCTGTAGACACGGTCTCTACCATCACGTCGCCTGAGGAGATAACGGGATTCATCGCTAAACCATATGCGCCTCCAGTTTGCCAGGTTCCATGGCAGCACCGTGGTACACCATCTCGCTCGTCGACGTCGAAGTAGTCATGTCAAGGACGGGGCAACTTTTGGACGTTTGGCACGTATTCCTACTTCTCGGAGACAGTTCCTGATTGTCTGATCGGAAACTCTTCGGGCTTCAAACTGTTCTTGTGCTGTGTCCCGGGCGGTACGATGGCGGTCTCGTAGGTGGGTTACCCAGATGTACCGATCTTGGGCAGGTGTGGTGACTCTAGATCTTCCTGATCTTGGACGGTCATTTGTCAAATTTGTTTGACGAAATCGATCCCACAACCGAGTTATTGTGCTGGGATGAACTTTGAAGATCCTTGCCACCTCACTCTTTGATTCGCCAGCTTGCAATCGTCCAATTGCCTGATTTCGGTCGGCAGCGTTGAGACGTCCCATTTTCGTGTATAGTACTTGCAAATATATTGGATAAAATTGTGAGATTCGTTTGGGTCCTTTATAGTCACATGCTGTACTCATGTTTTGCACGTGACAAACAATCATTGTGCCTGAACTTCGTGCTGCACGACATCAACGCACATCATAACAATCCTAATTGATAAAACCGTTCAAAACCATTTTTGGTTGCGTTTGGTCAAGGATGATCTTCTGAAACATTCCAGTAACAATGTGCAACCCTACAAAACTGTTTGAGTTAACATGTGTACAAAATAGTAAGAATCATTTTTGAATTTCATTTTGCGTTTCTTTTTCTGAAGAGTGTATATCCGAAAGGCTAGATTTAATAGCAATGATGTGGCCGACCATAGTGTGACTAGATGGTTATATGAATGGTCAACAAGTTATTATACATTTAAAATATGATTAAGAGTTGGACAAGTGAAAAGCTGATCACTTGAAGAACAAGATTTCTATACTGTTATTATATTACCATCAAAGATGGAAGCAGTGAAACTCCACTACCACGGAGCTACATCACTGACACAAATTATGTTACCCTTACAGCGCTGCTATTGAGTTACCCTACAGCCACTGTGTTACCTTGCTGCAACTGAATTACCCTAAAGCCACTGAATCACCCTACTGTCACTGAGCTGTCCTGTTGCGACTGGATTACCCTACATCCACTGAGTTACTCTACTGCAGAAACTGAGTTACCCTACGGTCAAAACCGAATTACCATACTGCCACTGAGTTAACCCTCCTGCACCCGAGTTACCCTACTGCCACTGAGTTATCCCACTTTCACTGAGTAGCCAAACAACTACACAGTTACCTCACTGCTGCTGAGTTACCCTACTGCCACTGAGTTATCCCACTTTCACTGAGTAGCTACACAACTACACAGTTACCTCACTGCTACTGAGTTATCCTGCTGCCACTGAGTTAATTACCCTACTGTCAATACGTTGCCCCACTGCCACTGAGATACCACACAATCACCCAGTTACCATAGTGTACAACTGTGTAGAAATATGCATGGTGGCATCATGACAACTTGAAATACAGTCATGTCTTAAAGCAGCAGTAAGCTACAAACTAGGCCTACCTGAGGAAGCTAGGCCATGTGACAGGGATAACCTGATAATGATATAACGTGGTAACAATGTCTAATGTATGTTGCATTAGACACCATACTGCCAGAAAGACTGAGTCTGACTGACTGTACATGTATCTTTGTCTGTAAAAGACAGGACCATCATGTGACCAGAACGTACCAAAAGGTGTTAAACCCGCCTTCGTTTTGGTGAACGATGGGTACAACCCACGTAGTCGGATCAATATATTAACCGTCTAGCAGAAAATACGACAGGGGCTTTTCCTTTTTCAACTCATTGTCGCAAGTTTTATGGGTGAATCTCTTGAAAATGAAATTAAACGATAATTAAAATGTATTTATTTAGAGGCCATGGGACATATGTGGACTTAGGTCATTTTATAAAATTTTCCAATGAAATTAAAAATCCATTTTCGAATATATTTGTACTAGTTGTGAGTTTTTAAATTCCGTTCATCCTTTGAATCAAACCGAGGCTGGCGTCGCAGGAAAACCCTGTCGAGAGGGAAGGAAATTTTTGCTAGGTATTATCTTCATACTTTTGCCGTTTACAGAATCTTCTGTTGATTTTTGTTTTGTGCAGCATGTTTGCTCCGCTATTTTTCATACTAACTTGACTTGGTAGGAGCTAGGTCTATGCCAGTGTTAGGTATTCACGGTCAAAAAATTTTCAGACTTGCCCTCTCCTGTTCACGCTTGGAGTTCAAGGACAAACATTTTTTAACCGTGCTTGCTTTTCACAGACCACAGTCAACAACAAAACAATTATTACCTTGTTTAGCTATAGTGTTATCTGTTTTAAGCTGTTTATATACTGTTAAAGGCTTATGTAAAGATGAGGGTTATATTTACGTGTAACTTTCTACGTCACTACCTACGTCAATTTATTCATGCTCCGCTGAATCCTGCTGGCTAGATATGGAGGAAATCCTTTTCAGATGTAGTTCACGTGACAAAGGCATGTGACACACACACATGCTCATTCAACCCTTACCATGTTCATCTGTCTTAAAGGCCTATAATTACCATGTTCTAGCACATCTACTCGAGTGGTGTAGAGTGTAGACACCCGACATGCTGTCTGCTGGAAGTTTGAATCCAGAGAATTTCACAAGTAAATCCTTTCAGAGAAAGTATAATTTGTGAAGCAGCATTAAATAAATGATAGAGAGACATGTGACAGAAACTAGAATGATAAATGTCTTATTAGTGCTCTCGTTCTTTCTATGCAAAGTGAGTGAGTGCTTGGGGTTTAACGTTGTACTTAACATCATATGACGATGGACGAATCCTTAGAGTGCATGTAATGTGCCTCCTTGTTGCAGGCAGATTTCCCCCGCTCTTTTATCTAGTGCTGCTTCACTGAGACACTTTACCAGAGGCAAGTAAGCCGCACCACCCGAGCTATTATACTGGTACGGGTCAACCAGTTGTTGCACTATCCCCTTCATGCTGAACGCCAAGTCTTAGGTGTGACTCTACACAACTGTTGTACAAAGGATAGACCCTGGATCTACTGCTCCCAAAGCGGACGCTCTACCAACTGTGCTTTGACGGCTGGTAAATGTAAAGTGAACATCAATTCATGTGACCATGAGAAAAAAAAATGACATCAGAATCTATGGGGAAATTAACATGTAAATAGAACCCTAGTCCTTACAACTCCCCTGTTAAATCCCTTCATTTTTATTTGAAAGGTTATGGAATATTATCTATACGACTGTTGTACAAAAGTTTCACCAAAAGTCTTGTCGTATCTAAACCACAACTTACCAAGAGATACTTTTCAAGTGCTGTAAATAAGCCAAATCAGCATTTCAGGAGTCTGGCCAGTGCACAGAAATTTGGATGAGACTGGTAGGGGGTTTGACTCTTGCAAATTAATGCAACTGAAAGAGGTGACTTTACCATTGTTACTAGATAGAATACATATCTTACTTGAGTATGTTTGCTTAATAGCACAGCAGCTATCCTAAAATCACATTTTTTAGCGACGTTAGTTCAAACCAGGTTTTGGTCATACCAAAGACTTTGAAAATGGCTTTGCTGCATCGCATAGCATTCAGCACATATAGGTTAGAGCAAGGAAAGTGGACTGGTTGTCTCTGTGTCAGTTTATTTGACGGAGGCTAATCCACATTTTCTGTTTAGAACTTGCAGCAGATATTGTAATAAGTTTCAGTCAGAAGTCGCTCCATTTGAATTGAAATTAGAGGTTCCATACAATGTTGCTAGTGCTGAATTACCTGCGCACCTGATCTTCTTATTTCACCTACATAGAAGCACTGGTCTTTTAATTGTTTCCTCTTAATTAGCACTCCTGACAGCTCAGTTGGTAGAGCATCCACTTTGGAAGTGGTAGATCCAGAGCAAATTGTGGGTCAGATCACACATTGGTCCTTAAAAAAAGCAGTTTTGACTTCCTTGGTGTTCAGCATTAAGGGGACAGTGCAAGGACTCTTTGACCCGTATCTGTTTAATGGCTGGGAGTGGGGCAGTTTACTTGGCTTTTCTCGGTGAAACAGCAATAGCTAGAAGAGCTTTGAAAATCATGCACTCTAAGGACTCGTTCATTGTTATATGACGAAAATAAAGCATGACTTTAAACTCCAAGCACTCACTCTTAGTTCATAGTTAGATTTTTGCCCAGTAAATTCATTTAAATAATATTTTGATTAACAAAGTCTTTAATACATGCTTTCATTTGCACCTCCTTTGTGTGCCCGTACGGCTTATGTCAAAGGCGTCACGCCTTAAAAGTTGGGAGACCCGGGATCAAACCAGGGTCGGGTCATACCAAAGACTTTAAAAAATGGTATATTGCTACTTTGCTTGACGCTCCACACTGAGAGCACTTTATCACAATATCACAATAAGTTTTTGTCAGAAAATTTGGACCAGACTGAGTAGGTTTCATGTCTGGTGTTAGGGATGGTACTTCAGTGATGGCAACAATGGTAGCATGGACTCACAGTATATCCTATGTCCACACGCCTAATGACTCATTGTGACTGATAAATATATGATGTAAAACTCAAGCATACATACCTACATAAGTAATTGAATACTCACTCGTGAAATTGTTGTCTTACAGTCCAAGACAGGAAATTTCTCCAAGATGTGTACAAAAGTCTATGTTGGAAACTTAGCTAAGGATGCTACAGAAAACGAGTTGGAGAAGGCCTTCATTAGTTATGGCCCTCTAAAGAGTGTTTGGGTCGCTCGAAATCCAGCAGGATTTGCATTTGTTGAATATGAAGATTCTCGTGATGCAGAAGATGCTGTGCATGCCTTAGACGGAACGTAAGTATACTAGTCACAATTTGTTGGAATATTTAATATCTATTCTTTGTGTCTTTCTGCCTTATAGTGCTACTTAAGTCGTGAGAGAAACCATGTGAAAGTATTAAAATGATATGAAAGATTTACTTTATGTTAATACCATGGCTCAAAAGCATTTACGATGAATAACACTTTCAACTTGTCCTCTGTAACCAGACCCCTAGCCAGGATTTATGAAAGACGTGGAAGGTGTCCTAGCCATAAAAGCCGGGTGTCCGGGGGCCGCATGTCCCCGGCCGTCAAGAACTTGCCAGAACTGGAGATGGCTTTAATGTGATTTAAGACCAGTTTAGATCAAAAATCATAGCTTAGATATATGCTAATATTAATGCCATGTCACCAGTGGAATGTATCAGTTAAAGCTTCTCCACTGTTAATGAAAAATGGATATTTTCTCCTTAGCAGACAGTTAAAGTTAAATTCTAAACAATCAAGAAATTGTTTCATATATGTTTGATTCATACATTTATTTATTTGATTTCTTTTTGTATTTTTGTGATTTTCACTACACAAAATACAAATAGCACCATGGACATGAATATTATTTGTTCAGGAATTATTACTAGTAGTTTCGGGTAAGAAATTTGAAACAAAATGGTCCTGTGAGTGACGTCACTTAATTCAGTCAATTATTTGTAAAATTTATACCATTAGAATCATACTTTTTCTCAAAAACTACAAAAAAAAAATTAAAATTTTCTTGAAAAGTTTTGACTGATATGCTTGAAAAGTACTTTCGTATATAAAGATTTTGTTATTCTGTAAATCACTTGAAAGTTGTCATCGTCGTTGCTTTTGCTTTGAAAGTCATTTTTTGTGCGGTTCAGAAAAAAAAGAGGGAATAAACTTTTTTTGTGTGGCTAGTCTTTCGTGGGTGGACTGAAGCTTCCTCTCCAGTGGATCCTAACTGGACCACTGCCGTAGACAATGGTCTAACGTTCAAGTTTAATTGTTGTGCAAACTTGTCAATGAGAGGTTGTTGATACAAGGCTGAATGTTAAAATCTCAGAAACCTCCTTTCATGGTAAGGCTAACAAAGGTTTCCAATTTTATAGTTTCTTTTCGATATTTGGAGGGAAAAAAATTGTCCCGTTATCAGAAGCATTGTTCCGTGAATATAAGACAAGCCAATAAAAGCATTTACTGTACTGTTTGGCAGAAAAGAACAGCAAAGGAAATAAAGTGTTTTTTAGAGGTAGTGCATTATGGCTTCACAGAGGCATGGCAGACGTCCGGATAAGCATGGTGCTGTGCCACACGATTGACTAGGGGTCTGGTAACTATAACATGTTGTATGAAATCAAATGACAGTCAAAATTTTAATATTTGTATATCATGTGACTTGTTTGGTGGATGTTAGGGTACCATACCTTGTGATGACCATAGCGTATCTTGTAAGTAACTGCGAATAAATGGTTAACGATGTTTATTGTAGAAATATTTGTGGTGGTCGTGTTCGAGTAGAGATGTCAACAGGAAAATCCAAGCCTAAGCCCTGGCTGCGTGGAGGAGAAAGAAGTCGTGGCCCACCTAGAGGAAGACGTCCATTCCATCCTGAAGACCGTTGCTATGAGTGTGGTGGGCGTGGACACTATGCCTATGACTGTCCCCAGCACAGAGGTGGTGGCAGACGAGACAGGCCCCGCAGGTCTTCACGCTATTCCAGGTCTGTTGAGCTAAATATTGGTTGTACAGCCCTCTGTCATGTTCGTTTTAAGAATTTTTGTTTTCTTCCTTTTTTTACTATATGTTTTTATTTCATATTAAAATCAAAAGATGACTTATGAGTCTATGAAACAGGATAATGGTGTTTTGGTTATGTTTAGCTTTTTGGATAAAAGTGGTACCTGGAAAATTGAAATCTTTTTAACATTAGCAGAATTTTAAGTTATACTGGATGTTTATTTGATGTATAGTTAACCAAAGAGCAAATGCACATCTGAGAGGAATACAGAAAAACATAACATCATTCCTAACTTTATACTGAAGTTTTCATTTTGCAGTTATCAGAAGTTGTATTCATTTTGATCTTGAAGTGTTTGTCAGTTACATGTTACTGTTTTCTGTTCATGTGGAATAATATTGAACATGTAGTCTGTGATGTTGTAGGTTTATATGCAGATCTAGAGCTTACAAGCTAAATATTTTTGGTCAGTTTAATTCTGTAATTATCTGTGATCTTGTCACATAAGTTACAGATCCAGTCAGATAAGCATTTTAATATGGTTCATTAAAGTTATGTTATGTATTTAAAAACTATACTTAAAGCTTGTGATTAATATTAGTCATTCAGATATTCAAAGGTTTGTCTTTTTCTTTCCAATGTTAATTATCTTTGTGTCCAGTGCAGATGGTGTTTGGGTTTTCTGTCTTTCAGTAAGGCTGTGTATTGCATTCAAGAATTATGTCTCGTGCATGACATAAATATTTTTTGGTGAATGTTTTGTATAATTGATATATATATTTATATTATGTCTGAAAACTTTTGGCGCCTGATATAATAATTTGCGTCCCTGCATTGCAGACTTTTCCTGATTGAGGAAATTCTTCTTCATCATGTTAGATATCATCCTTGAGAAATCTGCCAGACAACTCTCTGAGTTCTCCACTTCAAATGCTGACCCCTGATCAGCTAGTCAATACCATCACCACATCCAAATTCTGTGCGATTGACACCCATCAAAACGGCTGCCAGAGAACACCCTGCCGAAAAGTCATTGAATCTTACGACACTTCTAGTACAGTCGATAGTGAGGACCGTCCTCTTGAAATCCACACACCAGATCAGCCCAATTAACTACCCAGTTTGTGTAATTTCATCCGAGTGCGTAAGTCAAGCAAGGTTCAGTTTGACCCATCTGTATCTTCTGGTAATGCAGTGGTGGTAGAATTAGCTCTGTTGAACCTTGCTGATTTTGTAAGCATTTCAAGCCCGTCATTCTAGAATGTACTACTTTCTATTTCCCACTGGGCATTGCTGTTTGCCCAGAACGCGAAAATATCTGTGGTAGTCATAATTGTCGCCATGACATTTTGCCGTTAACTAAATGATGTATCCAGTTTAGAAAATGCTTTGCAATTTTTTTTTTTCACACTAGTCATTTGTGTGGTATTTATCTGATACTGAAAGTCTGATTGCTTTCTGTTTCTATGACAGTCTGGAAGTCTGTGTTGCTTGAGTGAAGAACTAACATAAACTATGTTTTGTATTTTAAGATCACGGTCTCGATCCCCACGAAGGAGGAGCTATTCTCGCAGCCGAAGCAGGAGCCGGTAAGATTGTTATCTTTTACCCTTTTTTGTTTTTGTCTTTTGAAATTTAATACCTGTGTGATAACTTTTTGTACCCCATTTCTTTCTTCATGCCTATGACTGAAATTTACAGTTGTGAGCATTTAAAACCAGCATTTTTGCCTATATCAAATTGAAGTTTTGTCTTTACTCCTTGTAAATATTTAATTAGACTTTTTAAGCTGTAATTTATATTTGTCAGGCTGTAATTTATATTGGTCAAGCTGTAATTTATATTGGTCAAGCTGTAATTCATAGTTGTCAGGTTGTAATTTATATTGGTCAAGCTGTAATTTATATTTGTCAGGTTGTAATTTATATTGGTCAAGCTAAAATTCATATTTGTCAGGTTGTTATTTATATTGGTCAAGCTGTAATTCATATTTGGCAGGTTGTAATTTATATTGGTCAAGCTGTAATTTGTATTTGTCGGGTTGTAATTTATATTGGTAAAGCTGTAATTTATATTTGTCAAACTGTAATTTATATTTTCTGATCTTCACTCAGGAGCCCTGTGCGCACAAGTCGACACAAGTCATACTCTCGCTCAAGAAGGTAAGTACTCTACTTCTGATTACTCTGGCTTTATTCCAAACCAGGAGGCGTATATAAGTTAGTATTACAGGAGAACTTGGGAAGTTTGGGTGAACTAGGGATAAGCTGGGAATACTTTTTAACAAAAACATCTGTGATAACATATTGTGTTGTGTTGTCAGAATGCCTGTTTTCTTTAAAGTTTGACAGCTCACAATTTCCCAGGACAAAGGCAAAATGAGTTTACATATAATTCGTCAGGCAGTCAAGTTTAAGGTGTATTATTTACCATAAACATTATGTGACCAATAGACACTTTATTTACCATAGACCAATCCTCCAGCCTAAGGAGATACATACAGCTATAGGCCGTCTGAAGAGCAAGGCCGCTCTTTGAGCAGTGGTTTACACTCAGCCGTTGTTTCCTCTCAGTCATCGGATGCCTCTGTGACTTGTGTCACCCAGACACAGAGTATGACCCAAGCCGAAGAAGTTGTAGGCCTGAGTCTGCCGAAATCGGCTTTATGTGATCATCTAAGTCTTGGCAACGCTACTATCTCAGGAAGCACCTTCCATGTAAGCGTCAACTGAATCTACAAGTTTCTCCATGAAATAAAGCGTTCACTTCACAGTTTTGTTTTTATTAGTTTGGCTTAAAACTATCATTCCTGTGTCATCACAAAACTATTATGTTCAAATTTAGAGCTCGAACTGACATGGTGAGGTCCTGTCGTGAAATGTGCATTTATTGGTCCATAACTGTTATGTGCCTCGCTTTGATTGGATGATTTATATCCCACCCATCCCATTGGCATGCACTTACCCAAAATCATAAGAAAACAACCTAGACCGTTGCATAGTAACAAAAAGGAGAGGGCGGTTGTTTTTGATGTTATTTTTCCCCCTGATGGCTCCATTATTTCTTAGTGGTATGTTAGAATAGAAATAAAATGTAGTTTGCCATGTTTAAATCACCAGGTTGTGGTGGTCCCGTCTACTGTGCATTATCTTGGTAATTTGAACATGGCAAACTACGTGTTGTTTCTTAATCACGGTTAGATTTCTTATGATATTTGTAGCAATGGTTCAAATATGACTTTTCTGTGCAGCCACTCCAAATCTCCAGAAAAACGCCGCAGCTACGGGGATAATGGACGGGACAGCGAGGACAGATAGGCTGGCGAGATGGTCAGGAGGTGGGAATCTGCATTGTGTACGGTCACAAGACGTCCAGGCTCTGTGCATTGTCACATAAGATTATAATCGAAATCTTAAATGGATTTTATTGTCAAGCATCATGGAGGGAACAGCGTATGACATTAACATGGTGATCTGTGAAATAAGCTGACTATTGGTCCAGCCTGGCCAAAAACCATTGTACATATACATGTTTTTGTGTGTCACTCTGTTTAACTCCTTCATTGATTATGCCATAACTGAATTTTCACTTGTATTGACAACTGATATACTGGTTTATGTTCATAAACTTCGTTTTATTCATAAACTTCTTTTATTTTCCGTTGATAGAAATGTAGTTCAGTCGAACAATCCGTATCACAGATTACTACAAACTTTTACCATGAATAGGCTACCATTTTTGTGGTCGATGACTGCGATTACAGTGATCTGATAGAAGTGCTTTTCAGTGATAAAACAGGACTTGTGTATGTCTTTGTCTTGCACAGCGTTTGTGCTCATTTAAATCGGATAAAGGTCACCAGGATCACTGTCAAGACCTCATCTGTCCTATGTGTAATGTATAAGAAACTGTCTCACATTTATTAGCCCTCTTTGGTTATATTATACTGTTGTATTTCTGAATTGATGCTGTGAAATCCAGAGATTAATTATGGACTTTTTAACGTTAAATCTTTCTAAATTTTCTTCTGTCTGTTATAAAACCATAAATATGACAGTGTTTGTATGCCTTCCTTTTGAAATTGTGTGAAATAAATATGTTCTGATTCTGGTCTTATTTTATTTACAGTGTTACTTTTCGGATTAGTAAAATGAATCTTACTTACAGTGTTAGTTTTTGGATTAGTAAGATGTTTCTCTGTTAACAAAACTTAGGTTTCCTCCAACCATAATGCTGGTCGCCGTCATATACCAGTAAGTGAACTATTCATGAGTACAGCGTAAAACACCAATGAGATAAATTAACCAAACTTTCCTGAGCCCTTTCTCACATGTCTGTATTTTTTTTATGCCAAACCAGTGGACATCCTTTATATGATCATAGAGTCTGATGCTCTGTACATTTCCCATGTGATTAAGTTTTATACAATTCACTATTGGGACTGGGGTGATGAAAATATGGTCGTTGGTTTGGACCATTTTTGAGTCCATTTCAAAGAGTATAATTTTAACTGTGTTGTAAACATTCCCAAATTACTGTGCAAACGTGTGAAAAGGTTGAATTGTTGAAATTTGGACAACTTTCTCAAGTATACCATTTATGGAAA
Organism: Liolophura sinensis; assembly: GCF_032854445.1. NCBI lineage: Eukaryota > Metazoa > Mollusca > Polyplacophora > Chitonida > Chitonidae > Liolophura > Liolophura sinensis. The sequence continues at coordinate 42,452,823 of NC_088300.1, forward strand.
GTTTGGTGGACTTTGTGAGTTTCCACTAGTGGTGAGATTCAATTCCTTGGTCGAGTCACACCTAAGACTTTAAAAGAGGAAGTTGTAACTTCCTCACGTAACATTCAGCATGAAAGGGATAGTGCAACGACTGGTTGACCCGTATCAGTATAATGGCTCGGGCGAGGCGGCTTACTTGCCTCCGGTAAGGCATCTCGGTGAAGCAGCACTAGATGAAAGAGCGGTGGAAATCTGCTACGAGGCACATTACATGCACTCTAAGGATTCCCTTGTCGTCATTTGACTGAAAAATTGTTAACATTACGACATTAAACCCCAAGGACTCACTCACTCACTCAAAAGTAAGTGGTTAAAATTAGATGTCCATGTAGCCCGAAGGCTGAGCTACACTTTCGTGGACAACACTTGTTGTCTGGTGTTCATATCTGAAAGTTGCATGTAGGAAGGTTTGTCAGTAACTTGACCAAGGTCAGTGGCTCACCCCAGGCACCTCATCTTCCTCCTCCAAGACTGGCTGCCATCTTATCAGTGGAAAATGCTCAAGCATGGTTTTATACAATAAACAAATAAATAGAATCTGGTTCTGCTTTGTGATACAGTTTAAATATGGGCTTAGATCGTCAGAGGCCTTGAATGTCCTGACAAAAAATATGTTTGCCAATCCATAAAGAATTCTTTCAAAACCTCTGATCTGGGTACATTGACGACATCTGTTCAATGAGTAAATGGGAACCCTGTGCAGTTGGATGCATTACACAACTGAAAAACTTCAACATCAGTCCTTGATCTAGTTGCAGTTATGATATTCATTCAGTGACAACAGCTGGGCAATCTTGACATCCATCTTGACATTCAATGCTCATCTAGCTGCATTTATGACATCCATTCCTTGGCAAGACCTGGGCAAGCTTAAAGTCCACTTATCTGGTTAAGTCAAGATATTTTTTCAGTGGCGAAACATGAAACAATCTTGTCAATGTCTCATCTTGTTTCACTGATAATTTTAGTTTATTGGAAAGACTCATGGTGTGTTACACCATTACACTGAATAGTTTCACTTTTACGATGACTGGAAGGCCAGAGAGAAAGGAATACTTTCCATGTGTTATTTCAACAGAATTCCACATTAGAGTGCATGACATATTGCTGTGATTTCTTTGATTGATGTTTGAGACCATACTTGAAACTTTTCAGTTATACAGAGGTTGTTCACTTTATGGATGGAAGAAACTTCAGGGCTTGTTTCACTATACCTCACAAACCACCAGCGGGAAACACACAAATTCTGTCCAAGCTCAGGTATAAACTCTCACTTTCTTGTCCTCAGCAGAGATTCACAGGATTCATGAACTTAAATGATACATAAATTGCTTGATTTTTAATTTTTGAATACAGGGAATATGCTGTGGCAAAACATTGAAGAACAAAAAAAAGTTTCTCAGCTTTCTTCTCTGGGCATAAAAATTGTTTTAAACTGCAGTTTTCCAAAGGTTTCAACAGCCAGTCAAGAAATTGCGATGCTATTTACTTGAATGATTATGATGTTTGACATCTTACTCAAGAATATTTCATTTATACAACGGTGGCCAGCATTATGGCAGGAGGAAAGTGCGCAGAGCCTGGGGGAAATCCAAAACCATTCGCAGGTTGCTTCCAGACCTTCCCAAGTAAGGTTGGAGCCGAAGAATCAAGACACTAAGCTAGTCCCGCACTCCCACTGTCTTCAGAAACGTTACTTCCGAAATATAAAATATGCCACGCAAAATATTTATCTCATTTTTTTGTCATCACTTTCTTTAAACCCATATTGTTCACTTTGATTTCATCATGGCTTTAACTTTCATTTTTATGAAGATTATTTCCAGATGGAGAATACACTGATAAAACATTCAGCAAATACTTCATCATAGGCTAGTGAGGCCCAGTCTAATTAGTTATCAATCTACGCAGACAGATTCTTTTCTGGAAAGAAAGACATACAAAAACGAGAAAAAATTAAAAGACACAATTCATATATTTATTTCACATCATGAGCCTTAGTACAACAGACAGAAACTGTACCCCTAAGGATACTTGCGCTCTGTTTATGAATGGAATCCATCTACTGTACAACCAACAAACAGGTAAAAATACATATACAAGTAACAATGTTGTAGGGCACCACATGTGACAGTGTGTTCGGTACATGAAAGAAATAGCAAAAGAAATGAATGAAGCTGATGAACAAGTAGCAGGCTGTCTCAAAAAAAAAAAAATTAAACTTGCAGCCTGATTCTTGTTATTTCAACCTCCAATGACATTTGTAATATATATCAAATTCATGTGTCAGAATTCCACACTTGCTAAAAATGGTTCCAGTTCCCATGCTATTCAAGACTAATATTACCACAGGTAAATAAATCATTTCTTTAGTTAATTGTGTAGCTTCGATAATAATATTCCGGACATGTGTTTATGCACCATATAGATGTAATGCTGCCACAACTGATCACTTTGAAGGCAACTTATACTACAGAAAAGTACACTGATAAATCTAGACAAGTAAAATGAATGTTTACATTTACCTCATAAAATTCTTTACACATCGAAAGAAAAAAAAAATCCTGCATAAAACAAATAAAAGGAATTCACGCATGTGTCTACAAAATTTGCAATAATGGTAAATGAAATGTTGACTGTTTAAAAACATGTCGGTTCCATGCACAATGCTCCCTCCTGCAGGAGCCCAAGGACTGGGCTTTGCACTGTAGTATCTAAACAGATCAGCTTCAACTTCCTCTTCAATATCTTCTAAAACAAACAAAAGAAAATAACAGTTACAGTAGGGTGTATAAATGATCAAACTTGGCCGCAGTAAAATAAAACTCAAAGTATAATTCCCTCCTTAAAACCTTGCCCTTTCATAATAACATGCTATGGGCATTTATGTGTTAGGTACTGGAACTGCTACATTTGAGCAGACTGGTGTTAAAATCAGCAACCATACATTGTTCACATGAGCTCAATTTGGTTTATGTGTGAATAAAACTGGAGTGTCAGGAGTAAACTACTGCCATATACCTGACAAACTTCCCGATCTCACTGGTCAGGGCTGATTGGTTGCAGGAAGAAGGTACTTAATTTAATTCAATATATAAATTGATTTTGCTAAATTGTAACACTCAAGGACAAATGACTCCTCATAAAGCCAAGGAGAAACAAATACACCTTAGCAATCATTTGACATCAGAATACAATGCTGAATCACAAGGAACTGATTGCCTAGTGGTCTGAGGCATGGTCACCAAGGTTTATTCCATTTGAAATAATTTTCAGAAAATTAGGTGGTGTCTGGGATAAATTATCAGTGTATGGATAAATGATGGAATTTTTCCATATTTATATGTACAAGGAAAGTATGGAAAAGGCACCATTTGGAGATGTGTGTCCAGGGCCAAATTGTTCAAATGTGTATTAGCAATTAAACCCAGAATTAACAGTGTCTGAGCTTTAATCTCATTAGTTTTATAACTGGTTAGGCTTGCATTAAGATTTAAGCTGTTCTTCACTTTTAATACACTTCGGAACAACCGGCCTCAGATGAGAATGAAACAAGCAAAAGCAAAGAAAAAGATTCAGATGAATTCAAAGTTATTTGCAGTACAATTATTTCTCCAGACAATTAGTTCACATTTTAGCTTTAGCTTAAAGCTACAGGCAAAGCACAATCTCACTGATTAAGGACTCAACCATCCCCAAAAGCCAGCAGTTAGGAGGAAATGTTAGTAAATACTTGGTCATAATTTTAGATAGGGCGAGAAGTGTTAAGACACGCCAGCCTGAGGCAGTTACAAGCGTTAGCTACACGTAGGTACAAGTTAGTGTTAGATGCAATCCTGAGTTACACACATGCCTGAGTTAAACACAAGCCTGAGTTTGATGCAAAGCTGGGTTACAAACATGCCTGAGTTAGATACAAACCTGAGTTTGTTGCAAGCCTGGGTTATACACATGTCTGAGTTAGACACAAACCTGAGTTATATGCATGACTTGAGTTCCTGTAAATGACCCCTTATTTCATCCATAACTAACTAGCCCACATTTCCGGAGTCCGGAGAGTTCTATTGATTTTAGAAAAGTGTTTTGAGGTTTGCCTGGAACATGGGATGATATTCTACTGGAATTGTAAAGTTTCACAGAACTAGAAATACTATTTTTTGACATTTATTTGCCTCTAAAATGCTTATGCTTAGGTTGGGGTGGCTGTAAAACCATACTGAATCTTATGATAAATATTGTATTTACAAAGCAGTTATTCAAGAAGGTGTAATACACAGGACCATTAAAGATTTTCATTTCTGGTTTTAATCTGCACATGGTCACACAATCTCTTAAACTACTACATTTTGATGCTAGTGAGATATTTCAGAGTTCCACCAATGAATCCTTAGTACTGGTATTATAAGAATGCTATAGCCTCCAATAAATCTTCAGTAAAATAAGAATGCTACAATCTCCAAACACATCATAACCCTAACTGCCATGATTTTTACATGTAGCCGCACCAAGGTTATACCCACCACCAGAGGGTCCTTTTAGAGATAATGTATGCACGGTAACCTACATACCTGTCTTGTCTACTCTCTATCTGAGCTGTCACGTCGTCTACAACAATATGTATAACAGCGGGTTCTTTTCACAGCACATTTTATACAGCACCATCATTATGGCAATACATGTGTTACAGCAGGTGTTTGTTCTCTCATAATTAATACCTGATTTCAAAGACAATCAGAGCAGCCTGAGCAGCTATTAACTCTGGAAGATGGGTCCTCAACGTTTGAAGCACTTGCTCATACTGCTACAGAGAACTTCCAATTGCAAGGAATATGTACAAATTTTAAATCATGTAAATCACATTCTAAATGCACGAATTAAAAGCAAATATATTATAAAATTGTCACATTTCTTAATGTTTCCTACACGTGAACTTAGAAAATTAAACTGTTTTGTTTCAAAAGCAAACCATTAATTTCTATACTTAATCTTCACACTCAATACATTTATGATATTATTTTGTTAAAAGTTATGGGAATTTTATGATGGTGTCTTGGTACATGTGCACAGAGACTTATCAGAAAATTATTGCAGCACAGTGTTTCCTGGCCATAATACACTGATTCTCAAGCGCTTGTAACATCATGGATGTTAACCACACGTAAGCATTTTCCCCGGTATGTCTCCTGAGAAATGGCTTAAACAGCAATACATCATTTCCTGGAGAATTTTGAGAAATTTTTTTTTTTTTTTTGGCTTTGGTTGATTTTCTACTAATGAACTAGACAGCATAGCTCTGTCAGCTGGCAAAGGTCGGGCATGTATAACGTATTTTCATAAAGATTATGGAGTGTTGGCTCAAAATATCATTATGAATAAAACTAACCTAATTAACTGATGATACGGAGTAAAATATTTTTTGGATATATTGTTAATTTCAGACTTTAATACAAATTTATTATCTCAATGTGACAATACAGAGTTAGTGACTATGAATAAGTAATAAATCTGGACATTAATCCTTTAATGTAGCTATTGGGTGCTTTTTGCGCCAATTTTCTTTTCTAAAACTTTGAGAGAAAAAATTGTGGTCCACAAAACTTGTTTTGAAATAAATTTTACTTAGTGAAGTGTAGGTCTTAAACTGTTTACTGGTGAATAAAACAAAGAGCATTTTTTTCAAAAACAATCTCCATCACAAGGCTTTTTAAAGCAAGGCCACACTGTACCTATATATGTATCAAAAGATGCTTTTGATCAATATTTTCTCAACTTTTCAACAGCAAGCTCTGAATGGGTTGCTTTCAAGTAAATGGAAACTGACCACAATGAAAAGAATGAATCACCATGCAATACCTACCTCTTATCTCCAGACCAGCCGCCGTATTTTCCAGGAGAATTGGATCTATAAGACAAAATAACTTGCAAGAAGTGTGAACATGACACCAAGGGCTGTAATTTCAGATATTCTGTTACACTAAGTATTTTTATGGAGACTGATACTAAGAATTATGATGATGGGACCACAACCATAACTACCAAGAGGAAATCATGTCCATACTTACGCACATGAGAACAATGATATGCATTTCTAGTGTGATGCTTTAGAATTCAGATTCACGTCAAATGTCAGGAAATAAAAATGTAAATTTCTCACCTGCTTCTACTACGACTTCGGGGACGCCTCACTGGGGGTGACCTGGACCTGTTGATCAAACAAATCACTAAACTGCTAGTTTCACCAGAAAATAAATACGTCTGATATAAAGCACGGCTATATGTTTTTACATACTGGAGAGTACATATCAAGTGCTGTATGAAAGCTCAGCATGTGACTGCTCACATTATATGTAGCATACCACTTGTATACCGTATCCAGACTCTCGTGAACAGACTTTCCTTCCAAAGGCCTTGAAATTTGAGAAGAATGATCTACGTTATTCACTGATGACAGCACCTCTTAAATTTGATAAAAGATATGTCCACCAGACATTCTCCAGCAAATATGGGTAGTAAATTAGATTTGCTCGAGCTTTTCCTCCATAGATATCATCTGATATAATAAGTGCGATGATTCAGAAAGTATTGTGAAAGAAACACATACGATATTCCTTAACATCTGAGCCATCAAAATAATAGCCACGTCCAAGTACAAAACAGAACACAAGTGACCATAATTTTGTCAGAAATGGAGAATTTTTGAAAAAAGCTGCCCAAAGCTGTTCAAGTCCATAACAGCCTTAATTTTGTCTGAATTCTATGTATGGGTCCAACACTCAAACCTAATCTGTAACTGGTTATGATGAAGGGAAATATCAAGCTTTAATTCAACACTATTAACCATTTTGTAAAAAAAAAAAGTCTAGAAAACCAATAAAGTTGAAATTTAGATAATAATGGCCATAATTTTATAAAAATTAGGTGTAGACGTTCAAAACTAACCCAACCCAAAACCTGTCCAAAATAGCAATAATTTTGTTTTATCTGGACGTAGGAGATGCAAAACTCCAAACTGATCTGTAACTTGTTATGGTGAAGCCATGTGCTAATTTTCAATTCAATTCAATGAATAATTTTGAAAAATTATGGTATGGAAAACAAGTGTGACGGGCAGTCAGACAGGATACAAAACTATAGTCCCAAACAGGTACCCGCTGGGGACTATTAAATAAAGACGTTCCTTTCCACAATCTCAACCATCCTCATTTCATAGGGCCACAGATTACATGTTAAGCACAAACTTATCCCAAATTAAATGCCTACTGAATTTCTGCCAAGGTTAAACCAGATTACCTGTCCCGCCAAGCTGTTAAACTATTGGACAGTAAGTGTTCTATTGGGAGATTTTGTCAGGTGTGTTTAGACTGGACTTTAAGTCTGGGTCAGCGTGTTGTGTTGGTGACTGTGAGCGACCTGAAGAGGAGGGAAGGGCTGTCACTTGGAGCGGAGGCTAGGCTGACTGAGAGAAGGTGATGGGGGTTGAGCTGAAGTTGTCAGAGCAGCTCTCTACATGGGTCACCGCTGATATATCAGGCTATCAGGCTGGAGCTGTGAGCCAGTTGAGTATTGGCGCTGGGAGCGTAGAAAGACCGACTGCTAACTGACCAGCACCAGGTCAACAGGTGGCTGGGCCGATGGGGCTAAGATGAGGTCAAACAAGGTGGCCAATTAATTGTAAGTTGAACAGTGTTGATAATGATGACTCAGTTGGTCTGATGACAGTGTTGAGGTGAGGCAGACACCTGTAATTAAGCGGGGCAGTGAAGCAACGTTAACGATGAATCTTATCAAAGAAATACAGGAAGATAACAAAGTGATCATGCAACCAAACCCCACTTCCTTTCACCTCTGGCAACAATACAATAAGTAAATGTGGCTGATAGTCCCCTGAAATTTATAGCTTGTAATGATGTCTGGCCACTGAACAGTATATCTGACAAACATGCAACAACAAATCAACAAGATGTAGGATACATATTTTTCCAATATGTAAATTTTTCTTATACTTCGAACAAATATAACGATGATCCAGATTACACTCAAAAAAAAATCTCTTCCTACTTTTATCACACTGTCTTTACAAATAACAGAAGTTAGCACAAGCATTTACAGTTAAGTCATAATGAGAAGGCATTCATCAACTGTGAAGGATGGGGAAAGCATTCCAAGAATCTGATCATCCGATTGACAGGACAGTAAGAAATGATGGGTGTGGTACCTAGAGCGTCTCCTGCTGCCTCCATATCCTCCACCGCTGTAACCCCCATACCCTCGCCGCACAGGAGGACCTCGACTGCCCCAGCGGGATTTTCCACTTGACATCTCCACTTTAACTCGCCGTCCATTTATTCGCCTGTGGCAAAATGGTAATTATTAATAGTTACCCAGAACACAGAAAATTAAAACACATCTATGTAGTTGTACTGGACATTAAAACTGTCAAACCAGTCCCATCACATACAGCTTAGACTTTAAAGTTTCTACTCACATCCTATCCAGTTCAGGCTCTGCACTCTATCAAGAGCTTGCCATTAAAATGTACTCCATCGTACCCATACTTCCAACACTGGAAGACATTCTTGGGACGTTAATTAATGTTCTCTCTACTGTAAAAGCACATCAACAGTTAATGCCAAAATAAAATACTGTGTTTGGGTGGAAATGAAATATTGTGTTGGGGTGAACAAAATTTGGAGCTATCACAGACATAAAAATATGCATCATAAATCTTGACTTAAGAATACAAACATATAGCTGCATTTATTAAGTTGAAGAAAATAAGTCCAGTTAATTTAGACACACACATACATGTAGTTTTTAACAGTTTGTCCAAAGATGCTTATCCGATGTTTTTTCAAAACAACTGGAAAGAGGTAAATGTAGATACGTACGTCCCGTCTAAAGCTTTACAAGCATCTTCAGCATCTCTATGATCTTCAAACTCCACAAAAGCAAATCCAGGGGGGTTTCTTGCAACCCACACATTTTTCAAACGTCCATAACGACTAAAGACATCTTCTAATTCTTGTTTTGCTGCACCATAACCAAGTTCTCCAACATATACTTTACAATCTAGCTTCCAATCCTTTGGACGGTCAGACATATTTATCTTACGGCTCCTTTAACCTGCAAAGGAAACATATGAAACATTAGAAATGTATACAGGGTCCTGCCAGACATGTCTGTCAGACAAACTTTTCTAAAACATCAAATGGGCAAATGTTTTTTCATAAGAAAATGAAATATTTGCATTATAATATGCACAGCAATAGCTTAAAATGGCTGAGAATGCATTTTCATGCATAAACAAAATCTGTGGCCTTAAGACCACCAGGAATTGGTCCGTTCTACCTCACTTGATTCAATGAAAATTTTTTTCAAAAATTCAAGTAAGGGCTCTACAAAAATTCCTGGATCCAACACTGAATATATTAAGGCTTTCAACCCATTTGTAGAGATTTATGCAATATCTACGTCAGCTTTATTTTATGCACATATCTGCTCCACAAATTTACACTAAAGCCTATTTTCCAATCATCTTCATTGTTATGCCTAGATTTTGTCAAAGAGGATTTACTTTTACATTAGTTATGTTTACATACATCTTGAACTACCAATTATGATTTTACACTATTTATAACCTTTCAACATGTCTTTTGGTTTGGAGAACCATCGCAACCAAACAAACATATAAGAAGTGTAAAATATCTCCAAATATCAGACCAGAGTGTATTTATTATAAAAAAGAAAGAAAAAAAAATTAAGAAAGAATTTATCGTAATATTATTTCTGTTCTAGGCATAGTCCTGGAACTCCACAAACTATTCTAACATACGGCCTTTTGGTCGACATCATAATAAAAAAAAGAGTTCCAAGATAATGTGAGTATGGAACATACAGCCTTCCAACACTGTTCCAAAAAAAAAATCTAAAAAATTAAATGAAAGGATTTTTATGCATAGTTTTCAGTTTTCTGATGGACCTTACTTCATATTTTAGCATTTTATGGACTTTAAGCATCGTTTTCATATTGAAGAATCTCAGAATATCAAACAAGCAGGTAGATTGTAACTTGCTGAATTACACTAACCTTAGCTAGTGTAAATTTTATCAGAGTAGACTGTAGTTCAGGTAAATATAAAGTTGAGGCCGATATTCAACCATTTCTTATATTCGCCTGCCTCAGCATTCAAATACTGAATCAAAAAATGCTTTACAGAACAAAGTGGCCCTTAAAAAACACTCTAAGGCAGCAGCCCATACAAATTTCTGGTGTGAACTGAAGGGAATAGCACCTATATGTCCAGTCAGTGGAGCAAGGAAAGTCAACTCAAAAGATTTCACTTCAGACTTGCGACTATCCTCTGCGCACCTGTTTCGCTATTGATGTTTTCTGCCTATGGCATTACACACAATCTTGATTTTGGATGAAGCCAGTGTGTTGGGACTGCACAATGCGACTTAGAACAGAGAAAGTCAACGCATGTTTAGATTTTCTACACATACATGTGACTAGTCTGGGTGTATTTAAGTGTGTACGAGTACTTAAAAAAGGTCTTTTTCTCCTCATTCCACAAGAAATCGCCACGTGCAGCCATTCTAGAGTGCTTTGAGGAATGGACCAACAGTTCAAAGATTAATCGCCGAGGCCGGTAAGTAGGCCTATCAGAAACTGTTGAAAATACACCTTAAAGTTTCATTTAATTTAAAGTCGACTGATCACCCATGACCAGCTAACATCGTGGTTTGTTTTAGTTTATGATACTGACACACACTACATGTCTACAAATGCTAAAACGTCAGTCTTTATGGAGAATAATGATCATCGGCGCTTAGTAAGATTAGAACAGTAAGACTGCCTGTCCACTTTACATGTACACAGCAGCCTACTTGTTCAAATGCCCGGATGTTCCTGCAAATGATTTTATGCTCAGAATTTTAGACCTTCTAAATGCACACAGCTTAAGTATTCAAAAATGAAAACTAAACCAACCATACACAAATAAGAAATATTACCAAGTAGTAATGTCAGTGGCCAATTAGTCTGAAAAATAAGGCAATGGTGGTCGTAAAATGAGAGTCGTAGCTTTGCACCCTCTCACACTCGCTACACAATGTGTCGGCCACTACCCACAATGCAACAGCTGTCGGCGGAATGCGCCGACAATTTCTTGAATATTTGTCAAATTAATAAACAGCGCAAGTCCGGCTGTAATGATTTAAGACGCTTCCATATATATTGTGCAGCAGGGAATCATTTTGTTTATATAAGTTGGAATAACACACGGTATTCGTCAAAGAACAACACAAGTAAACATTACGGCTTTCAAGACGTATGATGATCTCTTTTCTTCGGCTCTGAAAACACGATCCTTATTTTCACACATCTACCGGAATCGCACGAACGTTCACGGGCTTTTGCGATTGAATGAATCTGTGATTTGTAGAAGAAAGAAGGTTCCTGGCGAAGTAGGCGTGGATTTTATATCTGGTAGGTGTTCCAGTCACTAGAGTCATTTGGTGAAAAGGAGGAGTGTATATTTGTGGAGAACGTCTAGTTAGAAATTCTAAAAGGCATTTAAACGAAGTGGAGGCTAGCGACTCTCAACTCATCATCTTGAGATAGGCTTCATTCTTCAGGTTTTGTCATCCAGCTCAACTAAAGATTTTGATCTCCCTGCGGTTGAAATGAAATAACAATTTATTTGAAATGAAATAGTAAGTTATTGTTTCTTACAGTTTAATCAGATGGAATGTTCTTCATGAAGAAATTTTTGGAAGTTGCATAGATGCATTTATAATTGATCGTTTGGAACGCTGAGCAATGCATTCGTTCAGAATAGTTGTCAACAGTTCGCCAATATCACGTGCGAAAAGACTGGCCATCTTCATATTTTGTTCAGACCTAACACAAAATATCATTAATGGATGAATGTAATATTCATGTGTGCTATCTGAAGTCATTGTGAGGAAATATTGGTGAAAGATGGCATCAAGCAGAATGTAGCATCCTGTATGAATAAGCCGAATCAGCATTTCAAGGGCTCGTTCTGCAAAGCTGTTGCCACGCTGCTTAAAGGGCATTTGCAGACAGATATCAACAAGACAGGTGGGGGCTCTTGTTAACTACCACAGCTAGAGAATGTGATTTTACGTTTGGTGTCAACTGTGCCATCATGTCAACAGATAGATGTGTATTCAGGTTAGCAGCTAAAGTAAAGTGACATCTTTTATCTATGTTAGTTTGCAAGAGCCCTCACCTGTCTCAGCAATATCTGTGTGCACTTGTGCGACCCCAGAAACACCGATTGGGCTCATTTTGGGGCTGGTCTTCAAACCTGAATGATAGATCGAATAGGTTTAAAGACAGAATTTGAGAGGGGTGGATTAAAAAGAGTGAAAAATAACACATTTCAAGATATCCAAAGATCAGTCATTTGTCCACCCTCGTATAGTCAAAAAGTCTTGAATGTGTTAAACAACAATTAGATAAATGAATAGATTTAAGTAAGAATTTTAAACAATTTTCAGCTACAGGTAACATTAACGTCGTAACATTACATAGGTTGCAAATACCAAGGCGACGTATGTCATCAACATTTTACCTCATGGTTATTAGGCCAGGGTAACATTACAGCCTTTTAGAGAAACCAGACCCAGGAGTTTTCTCAGGGTTGGTGACAACCAAAGGTTTCACATGGATCCTTCCTGATTCCCTCCAGAAAGTAAATGTGACATTTGTTATACAGGGTGTCCCAGAAGTCTCGCATCATCCAGGTTGAGGTTGAATGCTTCAGCTGCAGAGCGGTGTGTTGCCCCATCTCTTCCAAACATAAAAACCAATTCAACTCTTTCTTGTACTGTTAGTTTATTAGCCATTAGTAACTCTGAAAGAGAGAAAAAAATTTAAAATCAGTATTAAATCAGAAACACAGAAAAAAAAAATGAAAATCAGGATGGGGCACGACTTCTGGGACACCCTGCACAGGTGAAACATTCTTTAGTATTGTGTTAAACACCAATCAGTACCTAATGTCAACCACAGATGTTTTAGAAAGAAAACCGGTTTGAGTCACTTCTGATGTATGATCGAATCTAGGAAAAGGTGGTGAGGTGAACTTACATACATGTATGAATTGATAGTTGGTGTTAACTTATTGGTTAATGTGCCCATTCTAGATAACCAGATTATTGTTGTTATTATTACACAGGTAACTATGTCCAGTCGTGATGGATCCGAGCGTAAATTGGATTGTAAGGTATATGTAGGCGATCTTGGGTACGGGGCAGCCAAACAAGAGTTGGAGGACATCTTTGTACGCTATGGTGCTTTAAAGAATGTTTGGGTTGCACGCAACCCACCTGGTTTTGCTTTTGTTGAGTATGAAGATCCCAGGGATGCGGAAGATGCTTGCAAAGCTCTAGATGGGTCGTAAGTACCAGAATTGTTTTCTTACATTGTTCTCGGATATAGAAAGTAAATGTAAATGAGTAATTTGAGCCCAGTGTTGTATTTTTGGATATTTTTATGATCTGTTTTAGGAAAACTTTACTTAGTGACTTAGTGAACAGTACAATATGGGAGTCAGAATTTTTCTTCAGCCTTTTCATTTCTGTTTTTAATGCTTACTGGCTGTATCGCTTTGTTTAACTCTTATCAGGAAAATGAACGGGAGACGTGTTAGAGTAGAGCTGTCAACTGGAAAGTCTCGCTGGGGTAGTAGAGGCCCTCCTGTACGCAGAAATCGTGGGGGTGGATATGGTGGGGGTAGCAGCTATGGTGGCTATGGAGGCAGTCGGCGAGGTAGATCCAGGTAAGGCTATTAATTGAACGTGTAATTAAGAGTTCATTGCTTGTTTCACTTGCTGAATTTCTCATATTGTGACCTGATATCCAAAAGTTTACCATCTAAATAATTCTTTTGTTGATGATGTTTAAGAGTGGCCGGTATAAAATGTATTGCAGTTGAAAGACAGTTTTGTATTTTTTTTTTTTTTTTTTTTTTTTTTTAATATCTAAAGGCATAGAAATGAATTTTCGGTAATGCTATAACTGGTTTGTTATTTTTACATAAATTACGAAATAGCTATTTAGAGTTTTCATGTCAAACAACTGGTAGTCTTTTTTTCTTATTCAGAGTACATCTTGACATGTGATTAGCTTAACTCAGTTATTAGTTAGACTTCAAGATTGTTGCATTTCTTTCTCTCTCAATTTTTCAAATGAGTGCAGAGTTTGAATTTTATATAAATAGCTCATGAGGAAATATTGAGATTATATAGGTTATTTTCCAACATTACATATATTTTCTCCATATTGGATGGATCCTATGGGATAATTATTTATTTATGGCTTGAACTCTGAAAAAAAAAATTGTGTGTGTGCATGATGCACATTTGTTAAGACTGTCACGCTGTGATTTTGGCATTTCTTTGATCTCAAATATGCAATTGCAAGTTTTAGGCTAAAGATATCATGTGGTTGATATATCTTATAACAGTTCATGACAGTATGTGTGTTCCCTTGTCCGACAGGTTGACATCTATTCCTCTTAGGAACTTGATAAAAGTAACCTGTGGTCTATAAATCAATTTAAAAAGCGTTCAGGGGATTTCAGTTTCATGTTTCTTATAAACATTAAAAATTGTGTTATGAATATTTGTAAGCATTGCCAACATAATTTATTTTTTGTTCTATCTGTGCTCTCCTGGTTTTAGTGGACCCTGCATGTGTTTGTCTTAGTGGGTACAGACAGGTATTATTTGTAACACTAAGGTGTTGTTGACTATTCTAGAAAGGGAATCCTGTATTGTTCTTAACATTGCCTCACTGCCCCACTTGTTACAGGGTCTCACTCAACTCTGTCATCTGACAGACAGCGCCATCTGCCAACAACACTTAAATACCTTCGCCAACTTGGCCCCAACATCATCTAAACCTACATCCAACTGCCAGCTGGCTGGCATCGTCACTGGCTCGCATCACCATGCCCACGACCTTTGACACTGCGATCCGCCCTGCACGGCTCATAAGCCCCTCGCGAGGCGGTTCACCTCTGACCCCATCTCCTCAGCTTTTGCTGGAGTCGCCATTCCCCCGACTGACATCCGTTTATTACCACCTTCAATATCACCAACTGGAAATACATCCGAGTTGTGGACTATACACATGTATAGTCCCTTCTCCGACAAAACATCTCAGCCCTTCGTAATCCCCAATTATTCTACTCTCTTCGGGTAACTGGCATCAGTTTAATCTTGCATAACCGGTCTGTAGTTGCAGCGTTTCACATTGTTTATGGCAGGTGAGTTTTTAAGAGTCAAAAGGCATTTGGTTCTTTCAGCTGTTAATTATGACCCTTGTACATTTCCTCAATTTCCAGACCCAGGTGTTGGGCATATGGAGAAGCCCACCTCAAACAGCATAAACTTGTCCTTCACGGTAGCTCAGCCAGCTCCTTGTAGGACTGATTCTGTATTCGACCTAAAATTTTGACCAATACTGAATTGCTCTTTTGCTGGATTTTGAGAGTTCTTCTCATCTGTGAAAGATGTTTTAAGGTTTGTTTGGAAGGTATAGGCAAGATGATATTCAACTGGAAAGAAAGGATTTTCTGACTTTCAGCACCAAAATTAATATTTTATGACCATTATTTACCACAGGTAAGGCACTTTTGGAGAGTTTTTAGGTCAAATGCAGTGTATGAAGTTGATGTTCTGAAATGCCAGATTTACCTGTAATCATACATGTACTTGCAAGTGATGGGAAATTGCTTGCAATTTTGAAAGGTTTACCACAAAAGCTTCTCCATTGCTAATTTTTAAACTTCGATTTGTCCTGTAAGATGAAGTATTGCACATGATTCAAGTATATATGCTGGTATGGTCATCAAAAATGGCCATGATTGTTACAAAGTTCAGAATCGTCGTCTATGAAACAAAAACATCAAACAACCGTTGGAAAGACTTAAATTTACCATAGTGTTTACCTTTGGAAGGCTGACATGCATGTCTTTGTGCCAGCTAGTACAAATTTGTGACTGTTACATTTAATGTTATTCTGTGATTCCCATCATCCAAGGTTAAAGCATGTAAGTCCAGGATGTCTCTACTGTGCAGCCTATGCTTGTAAGTCATACGCATACTTCATGTTTCCACTCATTTTATGAGTGATCCAAATGTAGTCAGGCTTACATATTACCTGAATACATTGCTTGTGCAATTGGCTGTTATACATGTAACTGAGGTTTGAGGATGGCTTCCTTTTTGTATTTTTTTTTTAACTTCATAATAATACCCAATTTCCATGTAATGCCAAACTGTGTTGCCTTGGTTACAGGTCAAGGTCACCCCCTCCACGACGACGACCCCGAAGTTCCAGTGCCAGCAGAAGCAGGTGAATATTAGATGATTAAATTCTGTGTAAATGTTCCACTTGGTTTAATTGTTCCACAACTTAGTGTATGTAGTGCTCATTTTTACTGAGTACGGATACTCATTCTGCTAGCTTTATCATTCTGTTAAACGTCATTGCAGATCTGGTTCGCGTTCCACTTGGTTTAATTGTTCCACAACTTAGTGTATGTAGTGCTCATTTTTACTGAGTACGGATACTCATTCTGCTAGTTGTATCATTCTGTTAAACGTCATTGCAGATCGGGTTCGCGTGACAGATCCAATAATTGGAGCCAGAAAGACAGGTAAGTGATCAGCCAATCCTACAGGTACCACATCTCTACACATATTCTACTGTCCATGTTGTGAAACAGTAGGAATGGTAAGAATTTTTTGTGCTAAGCTTGTGTAGCCATTATAAACCTCTCAGTGTTTATTTTAAAAAAAATACAAGACGGGTACATTCTGACTTTATGATATGTTGTTTTATCTCACAGATGGTAACCCAGTAGATTGTGTCTTCATGTGCATATCTGTTCACATTGTAGATGATTGGGGAAATGACACGAGCAGACAACTCCGTTCTCCTTGTTGACCAGAAGAGTTCTCCCCCTTGGCAATTATTTGGCGTCATCTTGTCGGCTCAACATCATTTTTATTCACTGCATTTTAAATTACATGTCTTTTTTTTTTTTAATTTTAAATATGGATTACACTAAGATTTTTACTTTATACCAATAGCATAATGACATCATTTGCCAGTGCACACAGTGTATTATTGGAGTTGAAGTGGGGTAACAGCTGATGTGAATTGAAGTGGGGTAACAGTTGATGTAAATTGACAGTTTGATGTTGGGAAGATATCGTGCTATTGATGTCCACCAAAACCCCCTTTCAGCTTGTAAAACCCCTCAATTTTCAGGGCAACATATATGAATGGGAAGATCATGAAGTTAAGTTCTGTGTTACTGTAAAGTACTTATTATCAGCTGGAATTTATTTTTGTGGATTTACTGGAAAAATATGTTCGTGGGAATTAATGTTGGCATATTCAATCAAGGAAATACTGAAACAATCTGAAAAGTGTTTAATTTTCCTTGTTATATTATGGCCAAAATTACTCAAGCACATCAAACAGGGAATAAGAAGAGTGGCTTTAATCTTCCTTTGTTCCCTGCGTTGTTGTTACTCCTTGTAATCTAGATAAGAGATTAAGACAGTGAGGGATGGATTATCACTATGTAAGAAGATTGCTTTTGCACCTACCGCGAGCAGTATTCAAATAGGTGTCACTTGTTTTCGCACCTTTGATGAGTACTTTTAAAAAAACTGGCAAAGTGATCTGTCATTCTTTATCAAGCAACATAATTAGTTCTGGATTGTTTCGTTTTTAATCATCTTCTGTATCTGATAAAAAACCACTAACATTGACACAGCTGTCATCAAACTGTCGTTGCATTGTTCTACACAGATAACAATTTGTTAGAAGCTCACTCATAGGTCCACAGGAGAGAAACAACCAATGGGATAACATGTATCAAAGTGACATTCGTTGAAAGCCAGCACTTGTTGGTGTCTACTTTTCATTCACTTTTACCGGTATACCGAAGATTGAATGAACTCCCACTTTGTTTTATACCCACCAAGCCCTATCACCAGAGTTTGTATATATTTAAAGCCTAATTTTCCCCCCTTGCTGTTAAAGTTTAGTTGTCCTGCCGGCCTTTCTTATCACAACTCCTGTCAGTTCGGTGTAACTTCATTAATACTACCATCTGAAGAATATGATTCAACATTGGAATTTTTTTGGGCTGGAATTAATATTCGCAGTAAATTATTGACGACGAAATCCGAAAATTAGTTCCACAAAAAAATTAAGTACTTCACAGTATTTAACCAGTGAACAGCAACCTTGCACTGTTTGTTGGACAATACTGGTTTGGCAATTGTTATTTGCCATATCCTCTCCCATCCAAGTGAACATGGTTATGACCAGTTGTATTTCAGTTGCCTTCTTTCACATTCTGCAGTGCAGCGCAAATTGGGCATTGGTGTCATTTTGCTACGGGAGTATTGTATTTAAATTAAATAAATGATGTTCTTTAATGTTTTAGAGATTTTAGATATAAGCAATGTTTTAATCACAAGTGTTTTTTTTTTTTTTAATAATAATTTTTGTTTTATGACTGAATGGATTTTTATAACAGCACGTCTGGGTATTATTGGAGTTGTGCTGGATGATGACATATGTTTGATTAGACATAGAGCTCAATGAATCATAGATAATAATGTGAACAAAGATGGTTTCTTAAGGATTGTTTTGTTTTTCATGATGGTAGACAACAGCATGCTTCAATGTTCAGATCAGAAGTGAACTGTATAAATTTGTGAAAATCCAAAAAAGTTGGTCCGTTTGACTTCATCACTTGCAGGTGAGGAGTCAGAAGTATGAAGTGTGGCTGCTGGCTGTTCAGATTTCATAAAGTTGGTGTGTATGATAGAACTGTGAATGTGCATGTGAAAGGAAGTCAGATGATTTCAGAGGTTTGTTTTTTTCTCAGATCTTACCAGTCTGCTGTTAGTATGAAAAATACCATTTTTGTATTACATGTAACGTGAAGCTCTGATGTATGGATATTGTTTAGCATATGAACTGTCTGTAAATTGTATCTGCTTGATGTTGTACTGGTGTTGTCCCTGTTAAGTGTCACAAGGGAGTGCCAGGACTATAACCTTTGGTGTGCCTGTCCCTGTTTAGCAGATGGGTTTCTCTAACAGTATTCCATACAAATATTGTTTTCTCCTCTATGTTTTATATTGGAAAATTTTAATCTTCTGTGACAAATAAAAATTGTCAACAAGTCAACACTGGATTTCCTGCCATTCAGCCATTCACCTTGATAAGAATTTGAATGTTTGTGTCTCGCTATTGCAACACAAAGGTTTGAAACAGTTGATTGCTGATTTGGAGTTTAAGCAATCCTTCACCAACTTCAGTCATCCACCATATCCACCGGTCATCCGAAATAATGCCTCAGAGGAGTGATGTAGTGACCAGAGATTGAATCCACCATAATGCTGACCACCAGCATTCTTGTGAAATATTCTTGAGTAAGTCTTAGTCTAGAAAGTCTTATTTTGAGAAATTTGGACATGAAAATGGCAAAACTTACACTGCATAATCTGGCCAGTCCCAAACTGCCCTCACATTCAGATTTAAGAGATAGAAAGGTGCTTCCTTAATGAATGGTTAACCTTTATTCTGTTGGATGAATATGAAGGTCACTTATATCATTTCACTAGGAGCATTTGTTTCAAGAAATGTAGTCATTTGATTGCAGTTCAACTGATCATAGGCACACTCAAGAAATTTTGACATATATATGATGAGACCATGTTATGGGCGGAGGAAACTCCAAGTTACTGATAAACTCGTGTGACGTACAGATATGCTTAGCATACTGGTGGAGGACAACTGGTCTTGTACAAATGTTAAGACTGGGCAAAACCACTAATTCATACGAGGAAACAAAGTCTCAGCCAATGGCTCTATGGTCCTATAGCCAATGGTCTATCATAGGCTTAGTTCCGTTTTTCCCTTGACGTTTAAGTTTCTCACATGGTCCTGTGAGTCATTGTGGCATCTTAATGCAACTAATAGCTGGTTGACATCCACACTATATCCACGATGTAAAAACAAGTGGAACAATTCAATTGGGGTAAAACATTTTAATCAGGTCACAGAAGCATTTCCACCAACGATAATGTACAAGACAAATTTTTGAACTCTTCCCTGCTGTAATTTATTGGAGCTTGACTAGAAATACAATTATAATCTGACCATTCCAGAGTGGATGATTCTGTGAAAATAAGCAACATTCAACTGCAGTACTGTAAATAGCTGAGGAATTATTAGGCATCGCACTGCTTTACTGTACGAATAGACAAAACAAATAGCATTTATAACAAACTGATGAAATCACATAAACAAAAATACCTGTTTTCAGCTAGCTAACCTGTCCTTTCATTTTGAATGATATGAGAGTTCATCAGCGTGCTTTAATCTTATGTTTGCACCAGTACCTACACTAATATTGATACACCTGTAAGTGGTGGGTTAATACTGGTAAGGGTATACATGTATGTTTGCAAGAGTACACAAGTAAAATTGAACAACTGCTTAAAGCAGCATAATATGTGACTTAAGACATACTGGGCCATGATGGTGCGTGTACAGTGTTGCATTAACAGTAAAATGTACACGTATACTAATCCAAGGTAATCTTGTTCTGATTCATAACTAAACCTGTCTTGCATATGACAACATAACATACAAAAACCCTACATATATAGTGCTTTATATATAGAACAGAGGAAAGGTTGGTATATATCGTATATGTATCAACAACTGATACTCAATAATACTCATATCAACAACTGATACTCAATAATACTCATATCAACGACTGATATTCAACGTGTACAACGTTGAAATGCCTTACAACCCCAAGCATTCATTCATTCTATAAACAGTACACATATCTGAGGTTGTTGGCACATCCTGGTATGCAACTGCAGTTCAATAGGGCCTATCATGTTACAATATAAATACATATAATAATAAAATAATTATAGCTATCATATATCACATGTAAGTTGAAGCACTTGGCTGAACATATCAAGCAAAGAAAATAGCTATACAGACCAGGAAAAAGATTAACAAACAATTTAATGCCTTATTTTTCTAACGTACAGTCAAACATTCAAACACTTCACCATATAAATTCAATTCACGACGGAGGCCTTCCTTAGAACCATTGGTTATCATCATACTTGATACTGGTATGTTGAAGTCTTCAGTTAGATTCCGTGATGTATTTGATCACTTCAATATCTTCCACACACACAACTAAAACTGTTCCAAACTGTAATGGATCTACTGGTACACAAACTGGTCCAGACCACACATACACTGCTGCTGGACATTCTCCACTGTAGCTGGGCCATCTACAACAAGAACAAAACAAAGGACATGAAGCATCTTTCACATAACAAGGAACAATGACCAATGTCCTTGTGATGACCAACAGATAAGAAACAACAAACCAACACTCATGAAGCAATTCTCCACAAAACATGGAACAATAGTCAACAGTCATGGAACTACTGTCATTGGATGACAAGAGAAGTGGAACAAAAATCAACGGGTGTTAGTCAACTTTCACTTAAAATGAAACAGTAATATTGTATGGAATGAGTTATTTTATTGGTTTTTTTTACTCCATTCTCAAGAATGTTTCACTTATATGCCATGATAATTTCACAAAGAGCAATAATCAAATATGGAATGCGCTGATATAAAGCCATGACATAATATTTAACGTGAAACAACACCTAACAACCATAGAATGATAACTGACACATAAGTTAGATATCAGAGGAAATGACAGATGACCTGGGATAAACCAACAAAGCCCTGTTTTCTGTGAGATGAGATGGCTGACTCACTAGCAATTTGTCAGGAACAGCCAAGACAAAATAGTATCAAGCATTACTCAGGTATTTTTTATTGAGGAATAAAAGTATACTCACTTAGAGGGAAATGGTCAGTCTGTGCAACATCCTTGCGGCTGGCGCTTATTGCATGTTTGAGGGCAAACAAAGCAGAGCAGCTCATACACAGGGGTGGCTCTCCCACGGCTGACCCAAACAGAGAGAAAGGAAATGCATGAAGTCACTTCATCTATAAAGCAATTATTTTCACTGTTAACTGTGGCAAAAGCAGGTGCATGTATCTAAACACTGACTCTAAACACAGCAAATCAAATGGAGTTGACCCAGACCCAGACCCAGAATGCGGTTACTGTGAGTTCAAGTCCAGCTCATGCTGGCTTCTTCTCGTGATGACTTGCTGTATGTGATACCCTTGGGTTTCCGGCTGGCTGCGCTTGTTTTCCTCCCACATAATGCTGGCTGCCATCTTATAAGTGAAATATTCTTGTTCACAGTGTCATAAAACACCAATGAAATAAATAAATAAAATGACTTTAGTGCTGAAATTTACATGTTCCCAGTTGGATATGACCCTGTCTTCTTCACACACATCAAAACACCCTTTTCAAGATTATTGAACTCCTAGAATCAAGCAAAATGAGTAGGTTTTTATAGTCACGGATGAAATTTTAGGTCAAGTACCATTTGTTGACAGTGTCAACAAGTTTCGACAAGAGCAACACCTCCAAAACATCATTCCAGATATAAAACTCATCAGTAATCTGACCTTTGGACCTGAGAACACCAACTGGGTTGGGTGCATTTTTCAGCAGCTGTACTCTGAAGTCAACAGGAATGTCCTTGGCTGAGGGAGGCTTGTATTCCTGTAACATAGCACGCAGCAGTGCTTGCATCAAACCACAGACATGCCAATAAATGGGAAAATGTCTTAGCTAGAATTATTTATAATCTGGCAGTATTATCATTACAAGAAAGTTTTGCTTCCTAGATAGAGCACAAAGTGCGGTGTTGAAAACTGGCACAGGTAACTTCAAATATTGAACCAACTTATCATTGAATTAAAATCTTGAATGATGACTAAAATTGCTTTTTAAATGACGCTCATTTGACATTTACAATGTAGTCTATAAAGCATTTCAGTTAGGTGTCTATTATAAACTTTCACCTCAAACATGTATCTTTATAATACATCAGGTTTACACACAATATCACTTCAGTCCATTTTACTGTTCATCTTCCAAAATCTGAACTAAACATTACTGAATGTTTCCAGCGTACCGAACAACATATATTATACAGAACAAAGTCAAATATAGACACTAGATTGTATCATACAATCTCCAAAACCGAGCTTTTCTTGAGTAAATAAACTAAGCACAAAGTTTCAAGTATGTTGTGAACAGGTGAAGTTTTAGTTTTTAGTATGTTGAAGGTAAATGTTTGAAAAGTTTAGTTAATGTGTTTCAGGTGTCTTATCCAGGCAGTGGTGAAGAGGTCAAAGGTTTCAGTATGTTGAAGGTGAATATTTGAACTGTTCAGGTAATGTTTTACAGATGTCTTACCCAGGCAGTGGTGAAGAGGTCAAAGGTTTCAGTATGTTGAAGGTGAATATTTGAACAGTTCAGATGATGTGTTACAGATGTCTTACCCAGGCAGTGTTGGTGAGGTCAAAGGTTTCAGTATGTTGAAGGTGAATATTTGAACTGTTCAGGTGATATGTTGCAGATGTCTTACCCAGGCAGTGGTGAAGATGTCAAAGCTTTCAGTATGTTGAAGGTGAATATTTGAACAGTTCAGGTAATGTTTTACAGATGTCTTACCCAGGCAGTGGTGAAGAGGTCAAAGGTTTCAGTATGTTGAAGGTGAATATTTGAACAGTTCAAGTAATGTGTTACAGATGTCTTACCCAGGCAGTGGTGAAGAGGTCAAAGGTTTCAGTGTGTTGAAGGTGAATATTTGAACAGTTCAGGTAATGTGTTACAGATGTCTTACCCAGGCAGTGGTGAAGAGGTCAAAGGTTTCAGTATGTTGAAGGTGAATATTTGAACTGTTCAGGTAATGTGTTACAGATGTCTTACCCAGGCAGTGTTGGTGAGGTTACGTCCTGTCACTGGATCATACTTGATCTTCTCTGTCAACCACAACCCCAGGCCCATCACAAACGCCCCCTCCACCTGACCTATGTCTATTTCAGGGTTCATGCTGTCACACAGAAATAAGGCACAGAAAATGGTGAATGCTGTGAATGTTATCTGATTTTGTTGACGTACCCATATTTGTGTACATCCAGCCTCAGAACATCTAACAGTTCGACCTATAAAGAAGTTATGATATGATTAATCAGTTTTTCATACTGTCGTACAACAATAAATCACAAGCAAAGGTTTAACAGTTAATATAAATGTTGGTGTTTTTATACAGTAATCTGATTGATGCTTTTCGTCATTCTCATATTTGTGCACAACTGCAAATCAACAAAATTCAGAGGCAAATAAATGTCATAAAATATTACTCTTGATGCTGAAATTGATATTTTTCCGGCAGGATATCATTCTACCAAGGATCCTCTCCGGCCGTACTTGGGAAGGTCTGCCAGCAACCTGTGGATGGTCATGGATTTCCGCCGGGCTCTGCCCGGTTTCCTCTCGCCATAATGCTGGCTGCAGTTGTATAAGTGAAATATTCTTGAGTAGGGTGCAAAACACCAATCAAATAAATAAATAAATAAATTTTACCATGCAAACAAACCAAAACACCTTTTTTATCATCAAGAGAACTCTCAGAATCATGTAAAATGTTTGACATAGTCATTGGCGAAATTTTTGATCATGTACTGTTTAGTCATCATACATGAATATGTACAATACAGTTTTGAATAATAAGTTTTCATGCACTTTAAAAGTGGCAATTAAAAGTGTCAACATTATACAGATTAAAAACATTTATTCAGCAAGGCATTCAGAGAATACTGGTGACTCGTCTGATGGAGCAGTTTGTAAAACTGCATAATGTCCAACTCATGTGATATGTTCAAATATTGAAACTGTCATACACAGATATTCTCCTCTAATTATTTAGTGCTAAGATCTTTCCCTTAAATCAACAAGAAAGACCAAAATGATTATACTGTCATAGCTATGACTGTTTTATTGTATGCATATCGATTGCAGGGCAATATATATCCATATATTATGCAGTGGTGGTAAAAGACACTGTGGCAGTTGGTACACAACTTTACCACTGAGGTCTTTTTATATGCAAATCGCGAACTGCATTTGGCAATCCATGTACTGTGGGAGTCAATTACAACCCTGTGAATAGCTGAGCAAAATGTTGAGGTAGGAGGTAAAAGACTTCCATGGTCTCTGATATGCAAAACCCTACCAATGATTGGCATTCTGTGGACTACTGGTGGCCTGTGCAACCCTATGACTGGCCAAAAATTTTAACCAAACTGGACACCGCCACCAATCGGATCTGATCCCCATCTCACAATACCTCTCTTTACTTCATAAGGCGAGCTAAAAATGTGTTCTTGGATAAAAAAAAAATGAAAACTACCACGGCAATGAAAATGACACAAGCCAGACTATTTTCCACCCTCCACCCCGCTAACTCTTAAAGGTTTATTGAAGTGGAGGGAAATAAATGCAAAGCTATGAAAGACAACTCACCTCTCCCCACAGTCATACAGGATATCTGACCGTAGCAGTAAGTACTCCCCGGTGAGAACATCTAACTCTACCTCCGTACAGGTGATGCCGTAACACTGATACATTCTGTCACTGGAACCATACACCCTGAGTGACACAAATACATTATCCAGTCAGAAAATCTGCCTTTGATGAAGGGTAATCCTTTGTTCAGTTTTATGGTGGCCTGGCAGATATGCTAATATCCAATACTTGGAGCCACACAGGCAGTGAAAATTTATTCTGAAGACATGTATTGTAAATTAATAGAATTTAGCCAAATACATGTATTTGTTTTTTTCTTTTCAAAACTTGCCAGAAATACATGGAAATAAATTTCAAGTTTCACTTCAAAAATACATTTAAATATAAATATTTTAGATATAGCTGTAAATCATGTATTAACTGTGATAATCTTATCATTAAATCAGTTATCTAACACACCATGCTAATGCACTGAGGTCCACTCCTTTCTGATAACAAGCCTTGACAAGTTCGAGCCATGTTGCATTAGGCATGGTGGCCTTAACTGGTGCCATGCGGGCGTTGAGGGTCATACAGGCCGAGATAACAGCCTGTGAGGGAGAGAGATGTAGAGGGAGAGGTTATCACACAGTTTGGTGATTAAGAGTTGTCCTGATATCTTACGCAAATAGTTATGCTGACATGAAACAGAAATGCATGAGTGAAGCACACATGAAGAAAAGATATGAGGCATATATACAAACTGTAGACCAGAAAGGTGGTTACCCTAAAAAATGACCTACAAATTAAGTCATTAATCACATAAATGTTTTTGAGGAATGATGGCCACGATACCTCGCAGTTCTGCTCACTGGTGGTGCTCCCTCCAGTTACCGCAGTGTTGGCATTCGCTGAGGAATTGGTCGGCAGAACCTTCACAGAGTCCAGGGGAATTCCCAGCTCATAAGCACACACCTGAGCTACCTGAATAACAGGTGTTAAGTGAGGTTAAGATTGATTAATAATAAAGTTTAAGTCAATCTTATAAACAACAGGGGATTTCTGAACTTTACTGAGGTTTACTAGTGTTTACTTATGTGGTTTGCTTATTTAACTAGGATTTACTTGAATTTATTGGGTTTTCATTAGTGTTTACTGATATTTACTCTGCTTCAATAGGCTTTTCTGCGATTGACTTGTATTTAATAGGGTTAAATGCAGAAACATGTTAGTCTTGGAACACACCAACCTTTGTATTGATGCCTTGGCCGTTCTCTATGCCAGCATGAGTGACTGTCACACTTCCATCCCCAGCATAGATGTTCACCAAGGCATTGTAGCTGGAATCATTGACCATGATGTATTTGGTAGGGACAACAGCTAGACCTTTCTTCTTCCATCTGTTGTTCTGTCATTATCAAATAATTCACTATTTAAATTCAGTTACAGCAGTAAATCTATTGTTTTTTAGTGTATTTAAAGTCAATATTGCATTTTTCAGAGGCCCTTCCAAAAATATACTCTTTAATAAACAGGTTAATAAGGACCATTAACGAAATCCGGGCACTAATCCTTCAAAATATCAAGTGGTAATTCCAGTGGTAATGTGTTGATGGAATTCTAAAAATAAACTGAAATGTATATTTGGTATAACTATACAACATACAAAAGCAACAAATCACTCATCACAAGTATTGACTATCATTGGCACATGTGCAGCACTTCTGCATGCTGACTGATTGATTTGTGTTTAACACCCCAATCAAGAACATTTCATTAACGTGGTGTGAATTTAATGGATGAAGGAATCAGGATTCTGGAATTAACCCTGATACATTACAAGAAACTGACCAACTTACCGATATGAGGGCAAAGTTCACCTGCATGAGAGAGGTCAATGGACATGCCATACAGGTAGAAGGCAAGCCATCTCTAACAAACTGATCAACAGAACAGGTAAGAGTCATGGTATATGTACCTGGTTGAAGACGTCCACTGCGGCTTGACGAGCTGCAATCTGTGCCGAGGTACTCAGGCTGCTGGCCAACTCACGGATATTACAGTACGACAACGTGTAGTTGTTGAAGGCTTTCTGAAAAAAATGTAAAGAAAACAGGTATGTTGCCATATGTAAAGTCAAGAACAAATAAAAAGGTGGCCATAGTTGAATGATTCACCCATGTTCTTTTGACATCAGGGCTAGTAACTGATGTTGTGGCAAAAAGAACATCTGTCATTCACAATGAGAGAAGCACGCACTTACACAATGTGGTAAACACCAAAAGAAGTATGCACCTGTTGTTCACACTGAGAAACTAGACACTGACAGTTCACACTGAAAGCAGACAATGATAAGTCCACACTGAAAGTAGACATTGGCAGTTCACACTGAGAGAAACTAGATGCTGATAGTTCACGCTGAGAGAAACTATACACTGACAGTTCTCTCTGAGAGAAAGTATATGCTGATATGTTCACATTGAGAGAAAGTACACGCTGACAGTTCACTCCGAAAGAAAGTACACACTGACAGTTCACTCTGAGAGAAAGTACATGCTGGTAGTTCACTCTGAGAGAGAGTACATGCTTATAGTTCACATTGAGAGAGAGTACATGCTGATAGTTCACCGAGAGAAAGTACACACTGACAGTTCACTCTGAGAGAAAGTACATGCTGATAGTTCACACTGAGAGAAAGTTCATGCTGACAGTTCACTGACAGAAAGTACACACTGACAGTTCATGCTGAGAGAAAGCACATGCTGATAGTCCACTCTGAGAGAAAGTACACGCTGATATGTTCACAATGAGAGGAAATACATGCTGACAGTTCTCGCTGAGAGAAAATACAAACTGATAGTTCACACTGAGAGAGAGAGTACATGCTGACAGTTCACACTGAGAGAAAACACACACTGATAGTTCACACTGAGAAAATGCACGCTGGTAGTTCCCTGAGAAAAAATACACACCGACAGTTCACTCTGAGAGAAAGTACACACTAAAAGTTCACAATGAGAGAGAGTACATGCTGATAGTTCGTGGAGAGAAAGTACACACTGACAGCTCACTCTGAGAGAAAGTACACACTGATAGTTCACTCCGCGAGAAAGTACACTCTGATAGTTCACACTGAGAGAAAGTACACACTGATAGTTCAAACTGAGAGAAAGTACACACTGACAGTTCACTGAGAGAAAGTACACACTGACAGTTCACTCTGAGAGAAAATACACCCTGATAGTTCACTCTGAGAAAATATACACACTGACAGTTCACCTGATCTCTTACCTGCCCTTTCTGCTACATGTTCAGGGTCTACATCTCTACAGCACACTTCCCCAGGGATTAGACTGTGCACATAAGCTGTATGATTACACAGGTAAGTCTATACCACCTGATCTCTCACCTGCCCTTTCTGCTACATGTTCAGGGTCTACACCTCTACAGCACGCTTCCCCAGCGATTAGACTGTACACATCGGCTGTACCATTACACAGGTAAGTCTGTACCACTTGTTCTACTACATGTTCAGGGTCTACACCTCTACAGAACACCTCCCCAGGGATTAGACTGTACCCATCAGCTGTACCATTACACAGGTAAGTCTGTACCACCTGATCTCTCACCTTGTCTTTCTGGTACATGTTCAGGGTCTACACCTCTACAGCACACTTCCCCAGCAATTAGACTGTACACATCGGCTGTACCATTACACAGGTAAGTCTGTACCACTTGTTCTACTACATGTTCAGGGTCTACACCTCTACAGAACACCTCCCCAGGGATTAGACTGTACTCATCAGCTGTACCATCACACAGGTAAGTCTGTACCACCTGATCTCTCACCTTGTCTTTCTGGTACATGTTCAGGGTCTACACCTCTACAGCACGCTTCCCCAGCGATTAGACTGTACACATCGGCTGTACGATTACACAGGTAAGTCTGTACCACTTGTTCTACTACATGTTCAGGGTTTACACCTCCACAGAACACCTCCCCAGGGATTAAACTGTACCCATCAGCTGTACCATTACACAGGTAAGTCTGTACCACCTGATCTCTCACCTGCCCTTTCTGCTACATGTTCAGGGTCTACACCTCTACAGCACACTTCCCCAGCGATTAGACTGTACACATCGGCTGTACCATTACACAGGTAAGTCTGTACCACCTGATCTCTCACCTGGCCTTTCTGCTACATGCTCAGGGTCTTCACCTCTACAGCACACTTCCCCATGGATTAGACTGTACACATCAGCTGTGCAATTACACAGGTAAGTCTATACCACCTGATCTCTCACCTGGCCTTTCTGGTACATGCTCAGGGTCTTCACCTCTACAGCACACTTCCCCATGGATTAGACTGTACACATCAGCTGCACCATTACACAGCTAAGTCTGTACCACCTGATCTCTCACCTGGCCTTTCTGGTACATATTCAGGGTCTTCACCTCCAAAGCACTCTTCCCTAAGGATTCAGCAACATGTTCCATAATGGTTTCCATGACAAAGATGGCAGGTGTGGCTCCTACAATGATCCGTAGAATGATTCCACATGCATGGAGGTAAGGGGGGTGGGGCAAGTCTCTACAGGACACATGTGTATGTAATTTGTTTGTTGTCTTACCACAAGATGGCTTCTTTACAAAACAATAAATGAATTCAAAGCCTCGCTTTTTGCCCTTTATCCTAATGACCACAAAATTTCGTCCATGGCTAACTTGCCCATTTTTCCTGATCCTAAGGGTACTATTAACTTTAGCAGATCTTTTGAGGTCTGCTCGGAACATGGGTTGATATTCTACTGGAAATGTTTAGGCAGCAGATACAATATTTTGCAACATTTATTTATCTCTAAATATGCTCTTTAGTGGGCGAAATTTTAGGTCATATAGGGTACCTAGAAATATTCATCCTATTTTGCCCCGAAAACATAAATCAGTAATAAGTACACAAAAAATTATCCTGTCACTGAAAATTCTAATTTCACATTTTCAGGTTTTTTTTTTCACCCGTACAAAAGTGTGTGTACTAGAATGTTGTGCTATGCTTAGCTTCAGAGACTGATGAAACTTAAACCTTTGCCTGCCAATAAACATGTAAAAGCCAGGTTACTACATAAGGGGAGATAGAAAAATTCTCAGCCTAAGACTCTTAGAGAAGATTTTGTCAGAAGTGGGGATGTTTCTCGTTCAATTGCTCAGAGTGTAATGATCTTAATTGCTTGTAACTTCCTTTATATATTGATAAGGACATGCTGAATTAGTAGCCTATACATAACAAGCAGTCTGGATGACTCACAGTATCTCAGGCCATGGACCTTTCACCTTACTCAATCAGTTTCATAAAATATGAAGCATAAATAATTATGATATTTGACAAAAACAAGACTGTTACCTGGTCCCCTTGCATAGGTTGTGGGCGGGGTGTTCATCTTCACCCCCACAGGAATGATGTCCCAGTTTGGACAGTTGTAGACTGAAAAAGAAATCAGTGAGACACAAAGGTAACAGCTAAAACTAACATGGATGCATACAAACAGTTTTTGAATTGTGAAACAAAAAACATTAACTGTGATCACTATATAGTAAATAGTGATGTAGTGATCACCGTCCAGTAAACAGAGTTCAAATTGGGAATAAATATGACAGTAACTATGATGATGTGCAGTCAATAGTGTTCAAATCGGGATTAAAAATGACAGCAGCTGTGATCATCATGCAGTAAATAGAGTTCACATCGGGAATAAAAATGACAGTAGCTGTGATCTACGTGTAGTATATAGTGTTCAAATCATGAATAAAACCGGCAGTAACTGGATCACAGTGCTGTAAATAGTGTTCAAATCATGAATGAAACTGACAGTAACTGTGATGACAGTGCAGTAAATAGTGTTCAAATCATGAATAAAACCGACAGTAACTGGACCACAGTGCAGTAAATAGTGTTCAAATCATGAATAAAACTGACAGTAACTGTGATGACAGTGCAGTAAATAGTGTTCAAATCATGAATAAAACTGACAGTAACTGTGATGACAGTGCAGTAAATAGTGTTCAAATCATGAATAAAACTGACAGTAACTGTGATCACCATGCAGTAAATAGTGTTCAAATCATGAATTAAACTGACAGTAACTGTGATGACAGTGCAGTAAATAGTGTTCAAATCATGAATAAAACTGACAGTAACTGTGATGACAGTGCAGTAAATAGTGTTCAAATCATGAATAAAACTGACAGTAACTGTGATCACCATGCAGTAAATAGTGTTCAAATCATGAATAAAACTTTTTTAACTGTCATGAGGACTTTAACACTGCTCGGTGTCAAAATAATATTATTAGAAGCACTACACGTGTATAAATAGTTCATGTAAGCTTCTGCTGATGGATGTCCAAGAATACTTGTGCTTGCTTTCAATACAAGGACTCACCATTATCACCAAAGTAAGAGAACCCGCCAGCCAGCTGGTCATTAGGCAGGGCCCCACACTCGCTGTAGTAGGTGAGCTTTATGCCTTGTAGGAGACCTGCATCAGAGACACCCACCTGAAATACAACATATTCGGAACTGATGTTTGATGCCGGTCTCCCAGATTATTTCGCTCCAATATAGTCGTATTGTTAGGCTGAGTGATAAGACTAGTTGATGAACAGCATGTCAAACTGTCCACCTCAAAGATATTGTCACATGACTTTACTCCCAGCAGACAGCAATCAGACGGTTGAAACATTACCTAGGTTAGTTATCACACACAGCCATCCAAACTCTGATGAGGATTCTACTATGGGGTGCTTCAAGACCAAAAATACATACCAAGGAGGTGAGCACGCCAGCGCAGAGCAATGACCAAAGAGCCTCACATCAAACTAAATGCGATTGCTGTGAGTTCAAGTCCAGCTCATGCTGGTTTCTTCTCCAGTCTTACATGGGAAGGTCTGCGAGCAACCTGCAGATGGTTGTGAGTTTCCACCGGGCTCTGCCCGGTTTCTTCCAACCATAATGCTGCCAATCGTCGTATAAGTGACATATTCTTGAGTACGGTGTAAAACACAAACCAAATAAATAAATAAAACAAAAATAGACGGCACCAAACCATGTTCAGGAATCTCACATTGTACTGAGCATAGTAGGATGGCCTTTTTCCGGTCGTCTCCATCTGGGTGTTGAAGTTCATCATCAGCTTCACAGGTCTAAAAAGACACGAAATGTAAAGCAGAACAATGTCAATGAAGATGAAACATATAGCTTGCATGCTTTCCTCTTACAGATGTACAAAAATTCCATCATTACCAGTTTTCTTTAACTATTTACATTTAAGAATGTTTAAAATGTATGACATGCTACAAAAAGTGAAAGTGCAAGGAATTCAAAACCGAGTTGCCATGAAAAGAAAAACCTGGAAGATATATTCCTTTGGCTAATCATTTTAAAACACCTTGACTTTTCAATCTTTGAATCTTGAGTTAAATATCAGATAAAATTTCTTTTTAATTCCAGTGAAGTAATATTGGCTTAAAAGAATTCCAAGCCAATACATAGTACACAAAATAACTTCATACTCATGTGGTCTAAGACAAGATAACTTCATACATTTGTAGTTTAAGAGCAGCTTGTGGTAAGATAACTTCACACACATAACTTCACTTCATTCGCTGCAGTTTTTCCATGGCTCATGCATTGATAACTGCATTTACCCTTATAATCAATTACCCCTCAATCAACCCCAGTAATAAATCCTTGAAAGAATCTTGCTGAATCTGTGGAACAAAGTATTCTGTAATTCCCATTTTTGGAACAACTAATGAACACAGTGGAGCTGAAGTCGAGATAAATTCACACACATGTAGTTTGAGAGGAGCTGAAGTATCTCTGTGCTACAGGTGTTGATGTTTAGCCTACAGTGATGCTCACCTCTGGAGGAGATGAGCAGCTAAGGCACTGGCACAAGACGTCGAGAAGGACCGTGTCAGTTTAGCACCATATGACCCACCTAATCGGCTCAC
Organism: Liolophura sinensis; assembly: GCF_032854445.1. Classification (NCBI taxonomy): domain Eukaryota; kingdom Metazoa; phylum Mollusca; class Polyplacophora; order Chitonida; family Chitonidae; genus Liolophura; species Liolophura sinensis. The sequence continues at coordinate 42,486,437 of NC_088300.1, forward strand.
CTCGATCTGAATCCTAGAGAGCAGAGAAGCAAGATCAAAAGATCTTTTATTTCTCAGAAAGAAGAGCCATAATAAAATAAGTCTTGGTTCAAAGATGTATAAATTTATCACTTACATACTTTAGCATGTACATGTAGTTTACATATGTCACCTTAGATTCTTAAATTCCTTGAACATAGTATATTAGTGAAAAAAAAAATAACAGTTTAATTCAGAGGACAACTAAACTTGGATGCAAAAATTCAAGTTAAGGACTACAAATCCACCCTACATCAAAATGGCGTCTTCTTTATCTACCTGTTACTTACTTGTTTTGTTCAATGCCCAGTACCATGGCCACAGCCTTCTGGGTGAGATCAATCCACTGGGTGGCGGGGAACACAGAAATGCCAACCTCTGTCGGCTCAGATCTGCATATCTGTGAACATAGTGGAAATTAGGATTTGTAGAAATGAAGTTTGATGGCTTTCAAAAAATACTTTTTAGTGGAGAAAAAGATACCACACCAGCCCAAACCTAAGTCACAGTTGTTTACCGGTGTATACCTGTAAATGATTAATGACAATTGGTTTCACAACGTCAAAGTCTTACCATGGTTTCCAGGCAGAAATGTGACTGTCCCCCAAACTGAATATCTCCTGTGATCTGATGGGCAGCCGAGGATATTGCACCTTAAAACACCAACAACAACAACACTATGTAAGTTCACAGAATATACAAATTACATCAGGTGCACTTTAATGAAAGCCCTTGATGTCACAGGCAGTAACAGGAAATGTACAAGCAGTTACTTTGAAGTTTGTATCAGATCTAAAACACTTAGCACAACAAAATTTTATCAATGTGTCACACCCAGTAACTCATCTGAACTTTTCAAAAACATTACAGTTCATTTCATAGAATTGCAAGTATGACCTATGTTTAGGCTGGTCGTACATTTCAGATCCTAGGAAACACCTTGTGAGATGAATTTTATTGCAGTAGGTTATTGGGGGAAAAGGCAAAACATTAACGCATGAACTCTCCCTCAATGTCTCTACATGTTCTTACTGGCTGCATCCCCGATCTTCATTTCTTTTGGCATGTTTTGAGTGAAGAAGGATTTTTGTCGGATTGCCTCCCTTATGTCCACCAGAGGGGGCTGTATATCTGTGTAATACACCTTCACCATCTTTGCTGCTGCATCAGCTATCTGCTGCGATTCTGTGTACATGGAATAGTCAAACTTCACACAAAACAGTCAGACTTTACATGGAACATTCTAAATTAACCTGGAACAGTCAGATTTTACATTGATCAATCATACTTTACATCAAACAATCCAGTTTAACATGACTTTACATCAAATAGACTTTTCATCAAACTGACAGATTTAACATCAAAGAGTCAGATTTATTTTCAAAAATAAATCAAAACTTAACGAGCCATACTCTATGCCACACATAATTTACATCAACTATCAAATATTTACACCTAAAGCAGTTGTGCTTTCTGGAAGCTTTAATACATTCAAATTACTAGAGTATTAAAGAGTATTAAATGAAACACATCTCTGGACCATCGCACCTTTCTTCTGGAGCCTGACCGTGATGTATTAATACAAAGAGATTACTACTTAACCTTACCTGCGACAATGAGTCCTACAGGCTGACCAGCATACAACACCTGGTTACTACAGAACAGCTGAAAGTAAAATCCAGACAGAATTTAGAGCAAACCATCACATATATGAATATTCAGTGCACAGAGTCAGAATTATATTTTCTTTAGTTTTAAACTGATTTTAGCATTTTTCCTTACATTGTCATCTTGTGACACGGTGACTGCAAAACTGTCACTTTCTAAATGTTCCCTGATGACCTTGCTCTGCACTACAGCAAGGTACATGTACGTGTAAGTGCCCTTTCTCATTTTCTTTTTATGAATACACAGACCTGCAGGTTACATGTGCCTTAGCTGGACTACATTCAGCCAACCTTCAGACTTTCCTCAAAAATCTGCATACTTGTATGTGTACACCTATTGACGATACATTTGAGTTTATAACTCAATTATATTCAGCCACGCATCAGAATTTCCTGAAAACTTAGTCCATCTAGTCTCCAGCCACTATACACAGGCCTGGAGGCCACATCATGGACATTATTCAGCCAGTCCTAAGACTTTCCGTCCAAGCAAATCAACCTACCTCTTCACCAGCCGCGGATCCCGGGAAGCAGTTGTTAGTGCCGGGAACATCAGGTGCTGACAGAAACTTCACCACCCCTGACATGGCCTGAAATCACGAGGAGTTTAAAACATTCCACATTTAAGTTGACACAATTTGGTTTATACTTAGTTTTTTGATTGTTGTTTCATGCCATACTCAAAAATTTTCAACTTTTACAACCTCTACCCTTAGCCACTTACCTGACATTACACACTGGCTCCATTGTTTGCCACAAGTTATTTATCCTAAGTGCTTTGTTTTGGAATTTATGTGACCACGTATGTTCAAGTAACATGTCCAAGTGATGCTTTTTGGATGTTCCAGTGACACATCAGGTGTTCAAGTGATGCATTGGGATGTTCCAGTGACACATCAGGTGTTCAAATGATGCCTTGGGAAGTTCCAGTGACACATCAGGTGTTCAAATGATGCCTTGGGATGTTCCAGTGACACATCAGGTGTTCACATGATGCCTTGGGATGTTCCAGTGACACATCAGGTGTTCAAGTGATGCATTGGGATGTTCCAGTGACACATCAGGTGTTCAAGTGATGCATTGGGATGTTCCAGTGACACATCAGGTGTTCAAGTGATGCATTGGGATGTTCCAGTGACACATCAGGTGTTCAAGTGATGCATTGGGATGTTCCAGTGACACATCAGGTGTTCAAGTGATGCATTGGGATGTTCCAGTGACACATCAGGTGTTCAAGTGATGCACTGGATATTATATAGCGGCTTATTACAATTAGTGAAACAAATAGTTTTACAAGCCCACTTGCATGAAGTGCTACAATTGTATTAACTTCATTATAATATTTAAAATCTCTTTCCGGCTCAAACGCTAAAAAGAGCTAACAGACACCATTTTGGAGCAATGTTGCCACTTTTGTGATAAAAGATGCCCCCCCCCCCCATGGGTGATAATCTACAGTGAACACCTTAACCCCAGATGGTAACTACCACATACTCCTACATGTTGTAACACTACAGAGAGTAAATATACTGAAGAACCATCGGAAAATGACTAACTTTAGGTTAGTATGTTTCTGTTAACAAGAAAGAATACAAAACTAACCAAAGCCGGGGAAGCGTCGATCCTCTGGATGCGGGCGTTTCCCACAATGGTGGTCACAAAGGCCGCATGAAGCTCTCCTACACGCAGTGGCTTGTCATTCACATAGACCGCCTCTCCTGCTGCCTGTAGTTGCAAACAGGTAACACATCACAATCAGATGGAACAGCAGCAGATCCTGTTAGATGTTACTCAAGCATAGTTGTGAGTATAAATTATATGTGAGTGTGACACACTGAATTTCATCATCAGCCTCATTTTTAGGATGTGTGAGATTGAGGACTGAACATTCCGGACACAGAATATATACAAACATAATAAAAACCAATTAAAACTACAAATCTGAAAACTACGTCAGAATCTAGCTGTTCATGTATCTCCTTATGTTACCACGTAAGACTCCATCCACGTAAAACGGATCTGACTGAACCCACTTCAAATAGAATGAGTTTAAACAGTATTAATGTGCTAATTATCAAATTTCATCAAAACCCTATTTTGAATGTCACACTGATGGAATAATAAATATACTATTTCACTGTTAGGCTTGATTTCAAAAGAATACTTATCTTGTGAAAGATAAGCAAGATTTTCCAAATCTTACTTACAAATCTTACAAAATATATACCCTATACAAAGTTCACTGAGCAACATCCTCTATATAGCATGGAATAATTCCGCCCATTTATTTATGATTTATACAAGAGTTTCAAGATCACCAACCTGTTTAATGGCGGTCAGTTTTGGGATAGGCTTTGTCAGTGGCCACTCGTCCTGTTTTGTTGGAAAATCCTGCTTGCCAGAGCTTACTGGTCTAACTAAGTTATCTCCCCCTGTTCTGATGCGTGATCCCACCACATTCCCACAAACCACCAGACATGTCTGTCATGAAATATCATCACGCAAGTGTTAGAGTGACCACTGATACCCAAGGCATAGTTTTACCATTTCAAACTAGTGACCAGGCAAAATAATTGAAACGTGGTTCATATACATATAATCCCACAACTAAAAGTATATAAATATAAAAAACAAAATTTCTATGGCTGTAAAAAAAAAAAAGAAGCTTAACCTTCAATCCTTATATGAGTGCCCATTTTACAGCAACAAAAAACCTCCCATCCAAATATGTACATTTACACATTATTCCATAGACTACAAGCTGAAAAAAAGGTTATCTTTCTATTCACAAATGTACATTTACATATAGATAGACAAAGGAGCTAAAAAAAATGCTTAACCTTCCATCTGAGTATGTACATTTACACACCATTCCTTAGACTGGGGAGTTAAAAAAGCTTAAATTTCCATAATGTACATGTAAGTTGGTGGAAGACACATAAACGGTAGATGTTAACTTGCACAAATAACAGAAATGTACCTGATGCCTAGTAAGAGACATTACTGGGGATGTGTTAAATTCCAGAAGACATGTTACCTTGTAGAAGAGACATTACCGAGACGTGTTACTTAGTAGATGAGACATTACCGGGACATGCTACCTTGTACAAGAGACAGTACCGTTAAAGAAGATATGTGTACATTAATGGGACGTGTTATCTTGTACAAGAGACATTACTGAGACATGTTACCTTGTAGAAGAGACACATTACTGAGACATGTTACCTTGTAGAAGAGACATTACCACTGAAGAAGATATATGTACATTACTGGGATGTGTTACCTTGTAGAAGAGACATTACTGTGACATGTTACCATGTAGAAGAAACACATTACTGGGACATGTTACCTTGTAGAAGAGACACATTACTGGGACATGTTACCTTGTAGAAGAGACATATTACTGGGATGTGTTACCTTGTAGAAAAGACACATTACCGGGATGTGTTACCATGTAGAAGAGACATATTACTGAGATGTGTTACCCTGTAGAAGAGACATGTTACCGGGATGTGTTACCATGTAGAAGAGACATATTACTGGGACATGTTACCTTGTAGAAGAGACATATTACTGGGACATGTCACCATGTAGAAGAGACATATTACTGAGATGTGTTACCTTGTAGAAGAGAGACAGACACAGACTCTTTCTGTAAGCTGCGCTGGACAGCAGCGGGTCTTCATCTGGTTTAATTTCCTGCTGTAGAGTCTGAAGGGCACCTGAAATAAAACAACATCAGTATGATGGGTGATGTTCATGTACTGTACTGTAGTGAGACAGATTGTCAACTGCATTAGAGGCAAAGGTCAGTAAAATCCACTGGCGTCACAGGGATAACAACAGCATGGATCCTCAAGGACGTTGGATTTGTGATGAACAACACTATTCAACCCAGAAAAGTCCTCAAAAACAAAATCTTTGGTAGTTTCTGTAAAATTTTCTTGATGTGACATGGAATCAGGCAGCTGTGACATTGAGTAAGGCGCTTATGCTAGAAATGAAGATGATTTAAAAATCCAGCACTGCTTATGGCTACGTGTCACTGACAAAGGATGTCCTCTGTTCTCGCGTGACGTCACATCAGGCAAAAGGGGAATGGATCAAAAATTTTCATTTTCGTTCTTCCGCCAAAACCTTCAATGTCAGATTTAATACAATGCAAAATCAATCTCAATCTTTATCAATTTATCTTACTTTTAAGACAGTTTTGTGATGCAAACATACATCTCAGGATGATGATTACAACCTCACAGTACATGCATACTGGATACGAGAAAAAGATTAGATGTCAGGCAAAAACAGGAATTTGGGTAATATGATTTGAGTTGAAATGGCTTTCCAACTTACATGTACACTGAGTCGTCATATCCGGGTAATGATTTGACTTTATAAGTAGTTGAATGAACACCCAGTTTTCAAAAGTGTTTTTATTTTCTTTTTTGGGAGGAAAAATTTCCTTTCATGGATATCCCCAAACCTGAATATCTACAGGAGTACCTTTCAGTGTCTGTGCATCTCCCAAAGCCTTCCCAACCAAATACTGTTCTGTCTTCTCAGCATTGTTCTACAACAGAAAGTCACAGAAGAAACTGAGAATATGTCATCAGAAAACAGAAAACAACCCTTAAAGGTGAACCCCAACGCTTTTATTTTCATACTAAATGTTCCCTAGGCACAATATTTTTGCTGTGTTAGTATGTAAACTACATTTTAAAAAATATTATTTTAACTTAGTTCCACTTAAAAAAAACTCAATACAGTTGGACTGTCTGCCTATCTTGTCGGCACGTGGAGCCCTGGTTGGGTGATGTCATGCAATGAATGCCAGCCTGGACTGAAAAGCCCTGCACAACACTGACAAATCCATGTATTAGGTCCACCCACTGTGTGTTTTTCCTGAAGCTATCATATGACTAAATCGAGTCATAGATTAGCTTCATCCATCGGCCTTTTATCTTAGCAGACATAGCTGAATTAGCAAGTCTCATATGACTACGATCAAGTCCTCTAAAATTCATGGGTGTTTTTGATGAGATCTTCTCCATATTTTCTCAATCTGTGGCATTTTCAGGCCATGTATGTAACCTTAAAATGCCCTGCGTTGTTGTTATTGCAGTAGCAAAGCCACACTTGATCATGGAATAATCTCGAAATTAGTTGTAAAATTATAGCGATTGTCTCCTGTGGTGTGTGTTGTACACAGAGAAGCCTCATATGCCTGCAGGGAATGTACCACTGTGGCGTCTCAAGGTCAACGGTGGCTCGATCGTAGGGGGGAGATTTTCTGACATTTAATATAATCAATAATATATTGACTAAAATTTCAGATGAAATACTTACTTACTTATTTGGATTGGTGTTTTATGTTGTACTCAAGAATATTTCACTTACGATGGTGGCCAGCATTATAGTGGGTGGAAACTGGGGGAAACCCACTACCATCCCAGATGAAACATCAATGTGAACTAACCAGAGTGAATGAAATTCCCGCATACACGATGCTTGGCTTGGCTGTGATGGTGCAATTGTTGCTGCGGTCCACAGGGAATCTGAACGCTGCTGACACGTACGAGTGAGAATTCTGTTTGGGGAAAAACAACAGCGAAATCATTATTTGCTTATCTGACTGTTGTTTACTGCAGAACATTTCACCTGTAAGACAGCAATAATGTACAGCTTTGGCTTAAGCTAAACTCAAATCCATTGCCAAGGTAACAAGAGCTGGGTTCAAACACTCTAATCAGTTAAGTCTTTAACTTATACAATCTTCACTATCTTAATAGGCGTGTTTTGAGTTAAAACTCTTTTATTGCTAAAAGAAAAAAAAGTCGCACTGTATTATGTGACCTGTCAAAAATGTTAGGCAACATTATTGCCCACATTTACTATAGTATGGGCATCTGAAGAAAGTTTGACAAAAGGTTATTTAGAGTAGACGAACGATGGAGAAAACTGAAAACCTGAACGTTTGTGAAGTTTGTGAAGGAAAGAATTGTGAACATGGTGAGAGAAAGTGATCTGTAAATTAATGTGAACAAAGGCTGCCTTACATTTTTCACAGATCACATAATACAGTAGAACTGTTCTTACCTTCAATGATAAAAGAGTATGATCTTGAAACTCTCCTAGTCTTTTAATGTATAAATTTATGCACTGGGACCCAAATCATCACTTGTAGTTTGTTCTTAATATACTTAAACTGCAGAAATATTCAAAACAGGACTGGCCAGTAGCTCATTGTACATAGAATAGAATAGGGATGAATACTACTGGGTGATACGGTGCATAACAGTTGTGTATTAAAAGGTTAATTTATATAAAAGGATGTAACATGAACAAATGAAAAAGCCTTTCATTTCAAAAATCACCCAAACAAACTGAAAAAAAAAAGAAAAAAAAAATTCTCACCACAGCTACAGGCATTATTTTGTAGCAACGGACCACAACACCAGCATCCAAGGGAGGTAGCTCTATACTCAGGATGACCTTTTGGGCAAGGTTAAGGTCGAGGAAGTCTAGCATGCTGTACTGAGTCACCTTCCCATCCACAGAAGAAGCTGAGAAATAATCAAGATCAGTAAAACAATGATCTGCTTGATCTGAGTCAAAACATAAACTCTTATTTAGAAAGCATTAGAGTTCAAAGGAAATGACCAACAAGCATGAAGATCAGGAATAAGACAGAATTTCCATGGTGTATAATAAACAGGTGTTTAATAACACTTCTGTTATTATCAATTTATTAATGATTGAGCTAGGTACACTGAAGTATGATTACTCTAACTCTCCAGCCCTTTCACATGATTCACATTGTTCTATTCACGCACATTTTTAAATTGGTTGGGTTGGCTAATTCCATGGTTTCACAGTAAAATTTTATCAGTCTACAAAGAGCTATTAACACATTGTTTCAAAAATACTGTAATTATTCCCACAAAAGAATATATACATGAATGTAAAAAATACACAGAACAAATAAGAACACAGAACACACGTAGTGTACAAAGAAGTTTGATTGTAATATGTTAAACTGTTGTCCTGACTGGTGACTTGGATAACCTATATGAAATGTAATTCATATTGTGTCCAGTGAGCTATCTTTCCCCTCCTACTAAAACATTACTTATGGCCTTCAAACCTTGGTACCCTAAAAGGGGAATTTTGAATTCAAACGTTGAAGGCAGAAAAAATTCAACTGTATCAAGTGACCTGTCAAAAATGTTAAGCAACTATTTTTGATCACCGTCATGACAACATGGGTGTCTGAAAAAAGTGTTATAAAATAATTTACATTGGACTAATGATAGAGAAAAATGAGAAGCTGAATGTTTGTGATCTTGAGAAATTTCTAAAGGAAAAAGGTGTCATTTGGGCCTTTCAAAAAAGGTGAGTTAGGTGATCAGTAAGTAAATTTCAACAAAGGGTGACTAACATTTTTCACCGGTCACATGACACAGTTGGGCTGTTTCTACCTTAGACGACAAAAGATTTCCAACTCGAAACTCTCCTATTCTTCAACCTTTTCGCAGGTAAGCAGTTGTTTACTGAAGGATATTCCCAAGGCATTATTCTGTGTAGACTGATAAAATTACACTTTTTGTGAAGCCCTGAAATTGGCCAGTTCAACCAATGTAGTTTTGCCTCCAAATTCATATTAAAAATGTTCATAAATTACACTAAACGTTGCTCTTTTATACGGCATGAGGCATTAGGATATGCAGTTCACCCTATTTATAGGGAACACTTAACGAGGAATGGACATCATTACACTTAGGATGTTCATTATGCTTGGGACTCTGTTATATCTGGGATATTATGTGTAAAAATTTTGGCCAAACTGCGTAGCTTATACATTCCTATGATACTTTTTATTTCCAAGATCATTCTATAATGAGATGATTAAATATGTCAGCTCCTAAATTTCCCCAAAATCTTAAGGAGTTCAGGATATTTGAACTAGCCACAAAATACAGTCTACCCTACCAACCTATGTTGGCTATAGCTCCCACTGCAGCAAATACTACAAAGATGTCAGATTGGAAGTCAGGGCTGTAGTGTTTTAACACTAGATTTCCAGCAACACTCGCAGCCTAGAAAACAGAAAGTAAACATTTGATTTTTTTTTTTTAATGGCTGAGCCCAAATCTCTTATCTTTCAACTATTCCATGGTGATTCCCACATTTATAAATCATATGCAATTTTTTCCTTTTATTTATGCAAAATAAATCAGTCACATATAGATATACATAGTTTGCAATGCCAGTGTTCAACGGTGATGTGCATAAAGGGGCAAAACTCCAGCCAACAACGGCTGTACACACATCATGTTTTTATGTACATACATGTAAATTGGTGTCATGAGTACAAACTTGACAAAAGTCAGACCAATACTTAAGAAAAAGTACAATGTAGTCAATGAAAATGTGCCTAAAGTCAGAGAGATGGGCATGACAACTGAACATTTTTACAATTTTCACCTTACGTTTCTGAGGGGGGTATTTCCAACTCGTGCCATGTGGTCTGCCAGAAGAGAACAGTAGCTAAACAATGTGTTGTTACATGCTTCACGAAGAAGGTCAATCGCTGTTGTTATGGTGATGTTACCGCCCAGCACTACATTTGTTCCAATCTAAAAACAAATTAATAATTTTAGAAAATAACAGTTTACAAAACAGACAATTTAGTTTCAAAGCATTTGACTGTTTTGTTAGAGGAAGCTGCCCTACTTGAAATTTCCTTAGGAAAAGTGACCATGTTTCATTGTTCAAGATACACACTACTTCACCAAAATACACACTTCTTCACAAAAATGTGTCTAGAATTTAGCTAAGGGTGTAATCCTCATCTAAAAAGGCTACTACAGTCACACAATTATATTTTCCCGACAGCTGCACATAACATTTTTGTAACTTCCAATAATCGAAGCTGGTATCTTCCTCAGGGTGAAATCATGATAAAATGGCATCTTCTCAAATCAGAAGTGTAGAAACAAACCAAAAACAACATCTCACTCATTTCCCTATTAATTTATTTTGTTTGATATATTTATTTATTTGATTGCTATTTAATGCAAAACTCAAGAACTTTTAATTTCATATTAGACGGCAGTCAATTTTACGGGTGATGCAAACCCAAGAGGCAGGGGCAAACTCAAAGCCATGAACAACATGTTAAGCTGTTAATGATGAAGGACTGTTGCTGACCTCTTATTATCACCATGCTATGCCCCACAAACTCTGAGTGGGAGAATCTATGCATTCCCGACCCAAGATCGGGTTTGAACCCACACTTCGCTTGGCCATGCTATGAAGGATACATGTACAATTTACGTAAACACTCCAACTATGAGTGAATACATTTGTAAATCTGATGTATGTCCTACACAGCAGTATACAATTATGTACATACTTACATTTAGGCCTACATGTACAGCATGAGTGTATGACAGTATAAAATTAAGCAAACATTTACAGTATCAAACATTTACAGTACAACAGTGAACAGTTAAGTAAACACTTATAGTATGAGTGTATAACATTGTAAAGTTGTATAAACACTTTCAGTATGAGTGTATATCAGTGTACAATTATGTAAACACTTACAGTATGGGTGTATACCAGTGTACAATTATGTAAACACTTACAGTATGAGTGTTTAACTCTGGTACATCTCTGATGTCGATCAGCGTGTCAAAGTTGTCCAACTTCAAGTCACTGTAGACACCTAAATATTGGAACATTCGTTTGAATACATTGGGATCTAATACAATAGTAAAATTGCTCAACTTCCCTACCAACATTTATTTAGCACTGATTAATTAATTAACCAAGATTAATATTTATTGACTGTTTTGCTTATACAGCAGAGGTCAGATTTATGGTATCCTTGGTCAAGTTCCAAATGCAGTACATGTAGATCTCCTATAACTTCACAGATGTGTTTACCATGAATTACTGTCCTGGTGAAAAAAATCACATAATATTACGTGTGATTAACAATGAATCAATATAATTCCACGTGAGTTCTCGCCAACTAATCACCCTTCTGCACCGCAGTTCTTACAACACGGTGATAACTTGGTGATAAAATTTAATAAAATTACATTAAGCTTACTGAAATACTTGTGTCTGGCTTGAGATTGCACCTGAATAAGAGAGAATTGCACTTAAGCGCAGAATCTCAGTGGTCAAGAATTGGTCAAGAGTTGGTCAGATGCAGGGAGAGTCATTGAGCCAGTTCTAGGTTCATATGTTAAAAGTGAAATATGCTTACTGCAGCAACTTCCTAACAGCAATACATACTTGTCATAACACTGTTGATAATTCACATAAGCCACTGATCTGAAGTCTTGATAGAGCCTCAAATACTTTACATCAACAGGTACTTTTATTTATTATATATCCTTTAAATCTACCACAACTGAAATCTCTATCACAGTTTTATCACAGGAAGAATACATATTACTAATTAAAGGACGAATCACAATGTAATAATCAGAGGATAAATCACTATGTAATAATCAGAAAATGACTCACTGTAATAATCAGAGGATAAATCACTATGTACTAATCAGAAAATGACTCATTGTAATAATCAGAGGATAAATCACTATGTAATAATCAGAAAACAGAAGATTGTTAAATAAGAATCAGAAAATAAATCACTGAGTAATAATCAGATGATAAATCACAAGGTGATAAAAAGGATAAATCACTATGTAATAACCAGACCTGAGGCTGTGTTGCCAAATATCATTCTGACTCGGTCCCTGGTGTGTTGGTTCAGAAGGCTGTAGAGGTCTGCCAGAGAGGTGGGTTTATACCACACACTGCTGGCAAACACAATCTGCAGGGGACCAGTCCCTCCACACTGACCACGACAAGGCTCCCCAGTACGCTTACACACTCGAGTCAGGTCCTGAAAGACCAGCATTGAACAATTACTACAACTATCTTACAGATGGCTCACTGGGCAATTATCAAAAAAACTTTCTAAGGGTATGAATATTTCTCTTGTAAATGACATTATGTCCTGAATTACCAGCAAACAAGAATTACATTACTCATTCTTGGACTACTGGTAACTAGGAAATCGTCATAAAACTTTCTCACATGAACATTTCTCCAGTAAAAGGCATGTCCACGGAATACACACTAAGCATGTGACTTGTGAAGGCATGGTAGTAACAAGGTTTATGTACTTGATTTAGAGAGTATCTGCTTTTACATGCTTGTAAGGAGAGCAACTACACGTATATATGGCCTTCAATGCCCACGTCATTATAGACGACACTATAGTAGCAAAGTTTATGTACTTAGTTTAGAGGGTATCTGCATTTACATGCTTGTAAGGAGAGCAACTTCACGTATATATGGCCTTCAATGCCCACGTCATTATAGAAGACACTATAGTAGCAAAGTTTATGTACTTGGTTTAGAGGGTATCTGCATTTACATGCTTGTAAGGAGAGCAACTACACGTATATATGGCCTTCAATGCCCACGTCATTATAGAAGACACTATAGTAGCAAAGTTTATGTACTTGGTTTAGAGGGTATCTGCATTTACATGCTTGTAAGGAGAGCAACTACACGTATATATGGCCTTCAATGCCCACGTCATTACAGACGACACTATAGTAGCAAAGTTTATGTACTTGGTTTAGAGGGTATCTGCATTTACATGCTTGTAAGGAGAGCAACTACATGTATATATGGCCTTCAATGCCCATGTCATTATAGACGACACTATAGTAGCATAGTCTATGTACTTGGTTTGGAGACATAGAATCTATTAACAGGGACTAAGATCATTTCTTCAGATCACACATGTACCTCAATGTCCACACCAGTTGCCTTCAAATGATGAGGGGCATCTTTAGCAAAGGACTTCATGGCATCAAGAATAGAGCGATAACCTGAAATATGCCAGGTGTGAAAGAGCTATTATTGTACTACTGAAACCAGTTGCAGCATCTCAGCAAACAATGGAACTTAATTGTAAACTACTTATTCACCGTTTACCTGCCAGACGTCCGTCTTTCAACAGGTAAAATACTGGTTGAAAGAAATATAAAAGATATCGGATACAAATCTCTGATTTATACATTGGAAGTGTTAAATACTTACAGCAATGAGTTTGATTTATTTACTTATTTGAATGGTGTTTTTTTGACCACATAATCTCACCTGTACACCTGCAAAGGTTGCCATCAAAGTGATCCTCCACTTCTGCCATGGTTGGGGATGGATTCTTCTGCAGGAAACTGGCCACAACAAAAATTGAGAGACATCTTGATTTTCATCCATGGTGATCGTCCACAAAGATTTTCAAGGTATGCAGCAATTCACTAATTATCAGATTTCACTATTTGTATTCTCTGCTAACAAATACACGATTTTTGACTCCCTCAACAGAACCACACTTTATGGCCTGGCCAGTTCCATTGATAACGTTAAGGAAGCTAACAAACTCACTGGTCTAAATTATCTGTACAGGCACCTGCACAACATGATTTCAATGCTTACAATTGCTCATCAAAACAACTTGATGAAGTATAATACTGTCTTACCTGTACATAGCCAAGACCATACTGGGACTACAGTAGCCACACTGAGTCCCGTTATGGGCGGCCAGCTGCTGCTGGATCTGATGGTACCCAGTACGTCCATTTCCCAGCCCCTCAGTGGTGGTTATGGTTGATGAAGTCTGATACTGTCTTACCTGTACATAGCCATGACCATGCCGGGACTACTGTAGCCACACTGAGTCCCGTTATGGGCAGCCAGCTGCTGGTGGATCTGATGGTAGCCAGTACGTCCATTTCCCAGCCCCTCAATGGTGGTTATGGTTGATGAAGTATAATACTGTCTTACCTGTACATAGCCAAGACCATACTGGGACTACAGTAGCCACACTGAGTCCCGTTATGGGCGGCCAGCTGCTGGTGGATCTGATGGTAGCCAGTACGTCCATTTCCCAGCCCCTCAGTGGTGGTTATGGTTGATGAAGTATAATACTGTCTTACCTGTACATAGCCAAGACCATACTGGGACTACAGTAGCCACACTGAGTCCCGTTATGGGCAGCCAGCTGCTGCTGGATCTGATGGTAGCCAGTACGTCCATTTCCCAGCCCCTCAGTGGTGGTTATGGTTGATGAAGTCTGATACTGTCTTACCTGTACACAGCCATGACCATGCCGGGACTACAGTAGCCACACTGAGTCCCGTTATGGGCAGCCAGCTGCTGCTGGATCTGATGGTAGCCAGTACGTCCATTTCCCAGCCCCTCAGTGGTGGTTATGGTTGATGAAGTCTGATACTGTCTTACCTGTACATAGCCATGACCATGCCGGGACTACAGTAGCCACACTGAGTCCCGTTATGGGCGGCCAGCTGCTGCTGGATCTGATGGTAGCCAGTACGTCCATTTCCCAGCCCCTCAGTGGTGGTTATGGTTGATGACGTCCGATACTGTCTTACCTGTACACAGCCATGACCATGCCGGGACTACAGTAGCCACACTGAGTCCCGTTATGGGCGGCCAGCTGCTGCTGGATCTGATGGTAGCCAGTACGTCCATTTCCCAGCCCCTCAGTGGTGGTTATGGTTGATGAAGTCTGATACTGTCTTACCTGTACATAGCCATGACCATGCCGGGACTACAGTAGCCACACTGAGTCCCGTTATGGGCGGCCAGCTGCTGCTGGATCTGATGGTAGCCAGTATATCCATTCCCAGCCCCTCAGTGGTGGTTATGGTTGATGAAGTCTGATACTGTCTTACCTGTACATAGCCAAGACCATGCCGGGACTACAGTAGCCACACTGAGTCCCGTTATGGGCGGCCAGCTGCTGCTGGATCTGATGGTAGCCAGTATATCCATTCCCAACCCCTCAGTGGTGGTTATGGTTGATGAAGTCTGATACTGTCTTACCTGTACATAGCCAAGACCATGCCGGGACTACAGTAGCCACACTGAGTCCCGTTATGGGCGGCCAGCTGCTGCTGGATCTGATGGTAGCCAGTACGTCCATTTCCCAGCCCCTCAGTGGTGGTTATGGTTGATGAAGTCTGATACTGTCTTACCTGTACATAGCCAAGACCATGCCGGGACTACAGTAGCCACACTGAGTCCCGTTATGGGCGGCCAGCTGCTGCTGGATCTGATGGTAGCCAGTATGTCCATTCCCAGCCCCTCAGTGGTGGTTATGGTTGATGAAGTCTGATACTGTCTTACCTGTACATAGCCATGACCATGCCGGGACTACAGTAGCCACACTGAGTCCCGTTATGGGCGGCCAGCTGCTGCTGGATCTGATGGTAGCCAGTACGTCCATTTCCCAGCCTCTCAGTGGTGGTTATGGTTGATGAAGTCTGATACTGTCTTACCTGTACATAGCCAAGACCATGCCGGGACTACAGTAGCCACACTGAGTCCCGTTATGGGCGGCCAGCTGCTGCTGGATCTGATGGTAGCCAGTATGTCCATTCCCAGCCCCTCAGTGGTGGTTATGGTTGATGAAGTCTGATACTGTCTTACCTGTACATAGCCATGACCATGCCGGGACTACAGTAGCCACACTGAGTCCCGTTATGGGCGGCCAGCTGCTGCTGGATCTGATGGTAGCCAGTACGTCCATTTCCCAGCCTCTCAGTGGTGGTTATGGTTGATGACGTCTGATACTGTCTTACCTGTACATAGCCATGACCATGCTGGGACTACAGTAGCCACACTGAGTCCCGTTATGGGCGGCCAGCTGCTGCTGGATCTGATGGTAGCCAGTACGTCCATTTCCCAGCCCCTCAGTGGTGGTTATGGTTGATGAAGTCTGATACTGTCTTACCTGTACATAGCCATGACCATGCCGGGACTACAGTAGCCACACTGAGTCCCGTTATGGGCGGCCAGCTGCTGGTGGATCTGATGGTAGCCAGTACGTCCATTTCCCAGCCCCTCAGTGGTGGTTATGGTTGATGAAGTCTGATACTGTCTTACCTGTACATAGCCATGACCATGCCGGGACTACAGTAGCCACACTGAGTACCGTTGTGGGCAGCCAGCTGCTGCTGGATCTGATGGTAGCCAGTACGTCCATTTCCCAGCCCCTCAGTGGTGGTTATGGTTGATGACGTCTGATACTGTCTTACCTGTACACAGCCATGACCATGCCGGGACTACAGTAGCCACACTGAGTCCCGTTATGGGCGGCCAGCTGCTGCTGGATCTGATGGTAGCCAGTACGTCCATTTCCCAGCCCCTCAGTGGTGGTTATGGTTGATGACGTCCGATACTGTCTTACCTGTACACAGCCATGACCATGCCGGGACTACAGTAGCCACACTGAGTCCCGTTATGGGCGGCCAGCTGCTGCTGGATCTGATGGTAGCCAGTACGTCCATTTCCCAGCCTCTCAGTGGTGGTTATGGTTGATGAAGTCTGATACTGTCTTACCTGTACATAGCCATGACCATGCCGGGACTACAGTAGCCACACTGAGTCCCGTTATGGGCAGCCAGCTGCTGGTGGATCTGATGGTAGCCAGTACGTCCATTTCCCAGCCCCTCAGTGGTGGTTATGGTCCAGCCTTCCACAATGTACAGTGGACACAGACACTGCAGAACAGAGTGAATGAATGAACGATTATGGCTTCAATCGAAAATGGAAAGGAACATGCAGATTTATGTATGCTTACATGCTGAGCATTTTGACCTGAAGAATCCTAGTGATTATCTCATCTGCCAAAAGTGTTTTAAAAAAACTCTTCAATAGTCAAAGAAAATAAAACATTTTTTCTGCATTCAATTTTTCTGGATTAAAGCAAACAATTTTTACTGTCTCACATATTTATAGAAATAAGATACTGCACAATTAAGGAAAAGCATGCGCCAGAATAATCGGAAACTCCAGTAGCTAGCCTAAACCAAACCTGGTTTAAAAAACTTTTACGTCATGAAGTACACGTACATAATCCATTCTGATCTCTTTTCTTTCATGCGGTTCATGGTGCTGTCAGAAGTTCAAATTTAGTGTTTTAGAAGTAAGTATTTTTGCCGTCTTTGAATAGGTAGAGAGAACATTTTAATAACTTTACTTGATGCAGTTTTAATCATGATTAAAAATTTATCATGATGTCTCTCTTTTTCATCATTGAATCAACAATGGATCATTCTTAAGTTTCTGTCTTTTTACTGAATCACCACTTATTACTCATCCTTTCAGAGTAAATACATGTTGTTAATAAGTTTCTCCAAATCCTTTAGTTTGTGGCTTAAAGAAACAACCCTTGAACCTGGAACAAAGTAAATTGTTAACATGTCAGTCTGATTTCTTAAGTTTACAGCTTATAGAAACAAGCCTGTGTGTCCTTACAGAGTTGATGTTGATGGTTTTGGGCTTGTTTGTGACGGGGTCATTGAGGGTTGCAGCCACGGTGCAACAGCCACACCCAGCTTCCCGACACATAACCTTCGTCCCATGAGAGATGCCGGTATCTCGCAGGAAATCATTCAGTGTGGTCCCTGCAGAGAACTGGTTACCCACTGTCAACACAAAAGGTGAGTGACTGATTGACTAAAAGAATTGATTGATTGATTATTAAGAATCACATGAAAAAAAATGCAATTTTAGGGCAAATAATACACATAAAATATCAACTATATTTCCATTTTCCCAGTAGGATATCACGTGGCATTCAAATCATCTTTCTAATATGAACACCCGGTTTCCGCCCACCATAATGCTGGCCGCCGTCGTATAAGTGAAATATTCTTGAGTACGACGTAAAACACCAATCAAAAAAAAAAAAAAAAATCTAATATGAACAAAACTCTGAGAATTAAGAATTAGCCAAAATAAGTAATTTAATGATGTTCAAAATTTTTGGCCAAACACAGTAAATAATGATTCAATTCACTTAGTAAAACACTATGTGTTCTTCTTTTCCTTCATTTTCAAAAATGTCCACAGTTTGAACTGCAACAGTGTTTTTAGTATCTACATTATCAGTAAAATTTTTATTATGATTTTATACTAAATCTATCCACATGAAACAACAAATTTGGTTGAAATTGCCTACATATATATGTATATTTCAGAATATACAAAGAAAATTGCATGGACTGGCATTGAAATTTTCTGTACATCTACATGCTGGGCTGGATGTTGAGAAAAACAATGTCTACAGTTGTGGGTAAATAAGGTGAACTGATATTATGTTATCTGATGTTGCAGATCGTGCCATGTACATCAGACAAGCGTTTCATCATACAGGGCAGTATCATACAGAAATTCTGCTGATGTTCTGAATGCCCTCATTTTTGGACACTCTCTACACAATCGCAGCACTCATGTCTATCTGACAATGCAGCATGATAACAATTAAAACTGCTTTGTCATCTACATATATCTCCAGCATCAGTCATCATTATCTCTAGGTGATAACAAAGAGTTCAGGATCAGCCTCCAAAATACATGCATATCATTGTTTTCACCAGCTTGCTCTTTCTGCACTAAAACCTCACTGTTTTACCTATAACACAATGATTGGTCACTGCTGGTACATACAAGCTCTGACTTACTTAACTGCGACAACAAGAAAGCAATCAGTGATTGCAAAGATGTTTATCATCCGTCCCCTACAGGACAATATAAACATAGCATAATCAGCCATTTCACAATATTAATATATTTTAAAGAGACTGAGTGTACTTAATAGCCTTGACCACATTGGTGGTAGGCAACAGCAAATTTCTGAGAGTGCCATATCATACCAGAGATACACTCGGCCACAGAGGGTCCTGTGTAACTTTGAGAATCCTACAGTACATTTGTGCCGTATCACACCAGAGATACACTCAGCCACAGAGTGTCCTGTGTAAGTTTGAGAATCCTACATGTATGTCGTATCACGCCAGAGATACACTCGGCCACAGAGGGTCCTGTGTAAGTTTGAGAATCCTACATGTATGCCGTATAATACCAGAGATACACTCGGCCACAGAGGGTCCTGTGTAACTTTGAGAATCCTACATGTATGCCGTATCACGCCAGAGATACACTCGGCCACAGAGGGTCCTGTGTAAGTTTGAGAATCCTACATGTATGCCGTATAATACCAGAGATACACTCGGCCACAGAGGGTCCTGTGTAAGTTTGAGAATCCTACATGTATGCCGTATAATACCAGAGATACACTCGGCCACAGAGGGTCCTGTGTAAGTTTGAGAATCTTACATGTATGCCGTATAATACCAGAGATACACTCGGCCACAGAGGGTCCTGTGTAAGTTTGAGAATCCTACATGTATGCCGTATAATACCAGAGATACACTCGGCCACAGAGTGTCCTGTGTAAGTTTGAGAATCTTACATGTATGCCATATCACGCCAGAGATACGCTCGGCCACAGAGGGTCCTGTGTAAGTTTGAGAATCCTACATGTATGCCGTATCACGCCAGAGATACACTCGGCCACAGAGTGTCCTGTGTAAGTTTGAGAATCTTACATGCATGCCGTATCACACCAGAGATACACTTGGCCACAGAGGGTCCTGTGTAAGTTTGAGAATCTTACATGTATGCCGTATAATACCAGAGATACACTCGGCCACAGAGGGTCCTGTGTAACTTTGAGAATCCTACATGTATGCCGTATCACACCAGAGATACACTTGGCCACAGAGGGTCCTGTGTAAGTTTGAGAATCTTACATTTATGCCATATCACGCCAGAGATACACTCGGCCACAGAGGGTCCTGTGTAAGTTTGAGAATCCTACATGTATGCCATATCATACCAGAGATACACTCGGCCACAGAGGGTCCTGTGTAAGTTTGAGAATCCTACATGTATGTCATATCATACCAGAGATACACTCGGCCACAGATGGTCCTGTGTAAGTTTGAGAATCCTACATGTATGCCATATCATACCAGAGATACACTCGGCCACAGAGGGTCCTGTGTAACTTTGAGAATCCTACATGTATGCCGTATCACACCAGAGATACACTTGGCCACAGAGGGTCCTGTGTAAGTTTGAGAATCTTACATTTATGCCATATCACACCAGAGATACACTCGGCCACAGAGGGTCCTGTGTAAGTTTGAGAATCCTACATGTATGCCGTATCACGCCAGAGATACACTCGGCCACAGAGGGTCCTGTGTAAGTTTGAGAATCTTACATGTATGCCGTATCACACCAGAGATACACTCGGCCACAGAGGGTCCTGTGTAAGTTTGAGAATCCTACATGTATGCCGTATAATACCAGAGATACACTCGGTCACAGAGGGTCCTGTGTAACTTTGAGAATCCTACATGTATGCCGTATCACACCAGAGATACACTTGGCCACAGAGGGTCCTGTGTAAGTTTGAGAATCTTACATTTATGCCATATCACACCAGAGATACACTCGGCCACAGAGGGTCCTGTGTAAGTTTGAGAATCCTACATGTATGCCGTATCACACCAGAGATACACTTGGCCACAGAGGGTCCTGTGTAAGTTTGAGAATCTTACATTTGTGCCATATCACGCCAGAGATACACTCGGCCACAGAGGGTCCTGTGTAAGTTTGAGAATCCTACATGTATGCCGTATAATACCAGAGATACACTCGGCCACAGAGGGTCCTGTGTAACTTTGAGAATCCTACATGTATGCCGTATCACACCAGAGATACACTTTGCCACAGAGGGTCCTGTGTAAGTTTGAGAATCCTACATGTATGCTGTATAATACCAGAGATACACTCGGCCACAGAGGGTCCTGTGTAACTTTGAGAATCCTACATGTATGCCATATCATACCAGAGATACATGTGTACAGAAAAATTGCAGACAACTACTTAAAAAATCAAACTGTAAAAAAAAAAAACGTAATGTTACAGTGCATCACCTCAGGCTATCCTACACAATTTATGCGAGTATAAGAAACATATGCCATATTATACCAGAGTTATTTCCCGTATATTTGTCAAAATATATCCAACACAAATTTACTAATCAATGGAACGGAAAATATGCACAAGGGCAGACAAGATCACCTCACGGCGCACAGTTGCAGGTCATTTTGCAAACTTTGCACGACATAGAGAATCATATGCCAAATAATAGCTTAGATATGGATTGCACAAATTTCCATGAAAAAATGGAAAACCCCTTCCCGATACACATACAAATGTACTGGTAGTTACATCTAATGCCTGTGCACTAACACTTCTATTTGCACTACACACCACAATGCAGAGCAAACGTGACACCACCACACTGCACCGACTCTGACAAACATGAATGCCGAGATCCCACAGCTTTCCCACATCACATTACAAGGCCCTACTTCCTAACAACAAGCTAAATCCAAACTTAAAAAACACTAGCTAACTTTATTTTTGAATGCCACACACTGGCCAATTTCTGTATCATATTTGTCTGTGTCAACAACAAAGTTTTGAATGCATGCATACTTGGGGTTTTATGTCATACTTTACAATTTTTCAGGCACATGATGACAAGAGTCATTGGGTTTACATATACTGAGTTTTTTTGTGGCATGGACCATGCCACCAAAGTACTGCTACTGCTCAAGTATTATGCTGCAGAAACCAGACATGACACCCAGTCACAGAACAATGACACTGTTTACCTGAACCAACATCTCAGTGCTGAGCACAAAGCAGGGCAGCAACAAGTACCATTTTTAGTCTTTGTATCACCTGACCAAGATTTTATTATGGGTCTCCAAACTTCAAGGTGGATGTTCTAACCATTGGGCCACCAAAGCAGTGAGGGAATTTTAAGTTCAAACGCCCATTAAAGTCAAAAAAAGTTCTGTATCATGTGACTTAAATCTTCTGATAATATTAATTTATCAATCCATCTCACCGTGTTTTGAGCATCCCTTTCCTTCCTTCACAACTGCTCAGCTCCTCAACTTTCTGGATCATTCGTCCATTCTACATAATTTTTGGTGAAACTTTTTCCAGATCTCCATGTTATAGTAAATGTACCAGTAATCCAAAATTATTGTGTGATATTTTTGACAGGTTACATGGAACAGTATGACTTTTATTTACCTTCAGTTATAAAAGAGTTCAAACTCAAAACTCCTTCAACAGAATTGTAACAGAAAACACAAAACAAGATATTAGACCTAAAACTTAGCTTTCAACAAGTTGCTCTAATACTTGCTCTCAATGACACATTTTCTACCTAAAATTATTTTTTACTGAGGTCTCTGAAAACATATTCAAAGATTTTTATATTTCTATATACATAAATAAATAAATAGACAAACAACTTCTCAATGCATAAATGCAATTTTTTATTGAAAATACTTTCATCAAAGCGAGACCCCCTAAATCTTTCACAAATTCAACTTATACAGCATAAGCATTCTTCCAACATGCTAAGACATGCACTATGGTTGAATTTGTTCAGGGTTTAGGGCTTATAAGATGCCTATAGTTACCTGTGTGGGTCTGGCCATTCACAGTGAAGCTAAACTGTGACTTGGGGGTGGGAACAGCTCTGGTCTTGAAGAAGTGCCCACAGGCCTGGCAGTTAGCCGCATACACCCCCTCCACCAGCTCCCCACTTGAGGGTACATGGCTGACGACAGGTAATGAACAAATAAATACGATATTAAAATGACCTCAAATTTCACCCATGATGATTAAGATGTCAAAACAATTCCCTGAAATTATACGTGACGTACTGTAAATTACTAATACATCACTGGTATTGCCTGGAAATCCCATCAAACAATACAGATAACAAAAATACAAGAGAAGAAAGTGGAGTATATATAGCTCTTCATACCTGATTTATATTAAAACAACATGTTAATTCGAAGGTGTTAAACTGAGCAGAGACTACTTACCCAGCCTTGCAGTGCGGACACCTGATGAGGGGTGGTGATACCACAGGCATGTTGAAGACAGACTGTGGAGACGGCCAAGAGCTGGTTACTTTTATCAAAGGGGCAGGTATAGACTTTGATCAGTCTGTTAACAGTGGCGTATTAACATACAAAACAGCATCAGCACTGAATGCAGCATCTAAGCACATATTTGTATAGTTCTTCTTGGGACACCATATCTGTACACACATCATCTTATGCTTATCTTATTATGCTGACAAAGCAACATGGATAGGAGACAGAAATGTTACAAAAAAAGTTAATCATTATGAAGGCAGATTTATGGGTGGAAGAGCCACAAGTGTCTGGGGTAAACCACAAACCATTGGCATGTTACTGACAAACTTTCCCACCTGTTACCTGAGGAAAAATTGGTTTTCAAATTTCAATGGACGTCCACTTAATATCACCAAGGCTACATAAGTATACAAATAACAAGAGCTAAGGACAAAGACAAAATCCCTGTACCAGACCGGCATTGAACCTGTACCTTGTGTGCCCCTTGTTCAGAAGTAGTAAACCGTATGACTGCCGCAAAATACTCTCGCATGAAACATCCATAAACAACATTTCACAGCGAAATTTTCTTTAGTCACAATCAATGTGTACAAAGATGTCAATTTTTGTCAAAAAAAAAAACAAACAAACAAAAAAAAACCCCTCTTTAATCAGGTGTATTATTTATTTAATTTCTGCTTGATTCCTCACATACCTAACATTTTATTTTCACATAAACAGTTTTTAACCACAGAATGACTAATGCCTGTCCACAAAAAGGTACAGGAATAATTCAACTTTCATAAAAACTTGAGAAAGGAGTTGAAAAGGTACCACCTATAAGGCTTTGATCATTTCATCTCGTTCCTGCTGAATACAAATAATATGCCTAATCTAAATCAGATCAACATCCAGCTGCTGAAATATGCGAGCGTAACAATCTGATGACAGAAATAAATGTATGCATGTACGTCTCCTTTGTCACTTTGATCACCACTATAAGCTACACATGTATCAGAAGCAAGTGACAAAGATAACAGATTTTCATGGAAGAAACTGATATCACTTTTATAAATATAAAATTTACGCAGGCAGTTTAGAAAAGTAGGCCATAAATGCAATGTATAATCACAAATATGTGATTTCTTTTATGAATATAACTATTTATCATATAATTTACACAGTACATCATGTAATTTCTAATACACTCCACAATCAATAAACAAAATTTAATTTGGTTCATTTAACTCCAATACAATCAAATAATTTAGAACAGATAAGTACAAAATGCTTTCTAATCCTGTTTATAGACAATAGCTCCCACAATACCCAGATAAAGCTGAAGCCTATTACACAAATGCATGATGAATGCTGTTTCAAATGAAATGACTCATTCTTGTTCACTTTGTTTTAAATTTAACACAGTTCTTAATTAATTTGGTCATACCATCTTCTTGCAGCAAGCTATCTAACGGTCAACTATTATCATGACACCAGACGGGACACCTTACCCAGTTAACCACGCTGATGATACCAGACAAGACACCTTACCCAATTAACCATGCTGACGACACCAGACAAGACACCTTAACCAGTTGACCATGCTGATGACACCAGACATGACACCTCACCCAGTCAACAATGATGATGTTACCAGGCAAGGCACCTTGCCCAGTTAAATATTCTGACGATACCACGACAAAATACCTTATTCAGTTAAGCATGTTGATGACACCAGACAAGACACCTTACCCAGTCAACCATGTTGATGACACCAGATACAACACCTCACCCAGTTAACTATGCTGATGGTACCAGACAAGACACCTTACACAGTCAACAATGCTGATGACCCCAGATAAGACCCATTTAATCATGCCAATGACATCAGACAAGACACCTGATCCAGTTAACCATGATGATGATGCCAGACGACACCTCCCCCAGACAACCATGCTCATGACACCAGACAAGCCACTTTTTCCAGTTAAACTCGCTGATAATACCAGACAACGGACCTTACCCAGTCAACCGTGCTGATGATACTAGACATCTTTAATACTCAGTTAACCATGCTGATGATACCAGACAAAAAACCTAACCACGCTGATGACACCAGAGAAGAAACTTCACCATGCTGATGACATCAGAGAAACTATGAGTCTTCTCAGTCAACCACGGTGATGATACGAGACAAGACATCTCACCCAGTGAGCCACTTAGGTGACACTAGATATATCACTCAATCAACCATGCTGAAGACAGTGAGCCACTCAGGTGAGCCACCCAGGTGACACTAGACATATCACTCAATCAACCATGCTGAAGACACCAGCCACAAAACCTCAAGAGTCAACCACTCAGACAAGGCTACACAGGATATCTCACTCAATCAATCATGCTGATGACACCAGACAAGACACCTCATGCAGTCACATTATGCTGACATTGGGACGAGCAGTAATTGGCCCTTCCTTTATTGTCTGTTTTAAAGCATAATGTATGGATCATGTCCATTTTGCACGTCTCCATTCATATGTATGCCTGAGAAAAATCAAACCCTAATCACGTAAAAAAATTACATTCTTCTATAAATATGTACACATTTAAATAAGTGTAAAATTAAACCATGACAACAATGTCTACAGCTAATGGAATGCACAGTTATTAAAGGATAGAACACAGTATGAGGTTTATCACATATTTGTGAATCTGACCAGTAAATTTTTATTATTTTTTTTGCTCTACTTCAATGCCATACTTAAGAATTTTGCACTTGCAAAATGGTGGCCAGTATATTGTGGGCGAACCTAAGAGGGTTACTCAGAGTAAACCGCTAACCCTTGGCCAATTATAAAGGCATATGTCATGCTTGTGAAAGGCAAGTTTAATGACTTCTATATATTCTATTTATACAAAGAAAAAATAACCTGGTACCTAAAATTCTCCTGACAGCATGAGATATCATACAGCCTCATTAAACAAGGGAGATGGACATTTTATCCAAATGAAAAAGTCATGACCTACTGCCACAAAAGAAGGACTTCATCGTTCACGTAACAAGACAAAACTTTACACAGTTCTATTGATTACTCATAATGCATATGGTACGAGAAAGCTGTTAGTCCATACAGAAAATTAAAGTAAGACTTGATCACTCATCATTCATGACATATACAGTAAGTGATATCTCTTAGTCCCTACAGAAAATTAAAGTAAGACTTGATTACTCATCATGCATGACATGAACAATAAGTGATATCTCTTAGTCCATACAGAAAATTGAAGTAAGACTTGATTACTCATCATTCGTGACATGTACAATAAGTGATATCTCTTAGTCCATACAGAAAACTAAAAGTTACACTTGGTTACTCATGAAGTATGGTTAGTGAAATCTGTTAGTCCATACAAAAAAATCAAGATTAGACTTAATTACTCATCATGCATGACATGAACAATAAGTGATATCTCTTAGTCCATACAGAAAATCAAAGTAAAACTTGATCACTCATGACTTGTACGGTAAGTGATATACAGAAAAAATCAGCATAAGACTTGATTACTCATCATTCATGACATGTACAGTAAGTGATACCTGTTAGTCCATACAGAAAATCAAAATAAGACTTGATTACTCATGACATATACAGTAAGTGATATCTGTTAGTCCGTACAGAAAATCAAAGTACAGCTTGATTACACATAACAAGAAAAGGCTTAACATCGTCATATTCTTAGGTCTCTGCGGCAAATTAAAGTAAAATTTAATCCCTAATGACATGATATAACATTCACTTATAATGACAAACAATCAGCTGAACTACAGTAACAGGCAACACAACAAATAATTTGTTACGTGTATAAGTGAGAAAATCTCAAAATCACCTCCAATATTTATCCAAAATAAACATCAACAATTTCACAAGAATAAAATATTACTTTTAACTATAACTCAGTCTTCTTTTCATCTTTATCACTGGTTGGTGTTTCATGACTTGGTGCATCCTTGATTTCATCTATTTTATCAAACAAACCATGCCAATGGTTAAAGGCTAGCTGTGCGATATTCCTACCCCCAATTGCACTCATCTCCATGGCAGACGCTGCCATCTCTATTGCGTTGACGTAATACAACTGATCATACAGCACGAACGACGGCAGAGTTTCTGTTGGTGTGTATTCTGGGTATGCTAACCAATCAACAACGCTCGTCTTACTGTGGACCTCGTAAAGCTGCGAAAGCTCTTCCTCAGACAGTGGGGTACTGGAAAATACCTTCCACACTGAACCCTTCTCAGATTCCATGCTATCCCGCTCAGAACTAAAATCCACAGGTGTATTCTGAGCAAAGGAATTAAAAAACAAATCCAAATTGTTGCAGAGTATGGCTGTAGGAAAGTCCCCCATGCCATAGTTACCAAAGTGGGAGATATTGGCGGACCCTAAAGCAAAATTTGCAACAGTTCTATGAAATTCCTCTTGAGCGTAGCGAATGGGTTTTGGGAATCCAGAGAATGCGATGTCACTCACACGTTTGTGCAGTGGTGCTGCAATGACAACAACATCATACTGTTTCGTAACGGACATGGGTTCCGCCCCATGGGGGAGGTCACTGTGCTGAAAACTGAGATCATACCTGACGTTGTTGTTATGATCTCGGACCAGCGAGACTTTAGTCACCTCAGCTGGTAGGTAGTTTACCTGGGAAGCCTGAAGAACTCTCTCCGGCACCAGTCTGTTGCCTCCATGTACTGAAAACAGCCCAGGGAGCGCCCCTGCCAAGCTGACACTACCTACAATTATAAACCATAAAAATCCTAAAACAGACCCATTTGACAACTCAACATCAAGTCTCAGTTTACAGGCACCTTGTCTGATGTTACCTTCTCAGATAAAGGAACATATAAATCCCAACCATTCCTCTCATCTTTCTAAATATTAAACTGATCAGCGGCTACTGCAGCATTATCGTAATTCAATGAGCTTTTCGACAAGCTAATCAGCACTCTTGGTTGGAATGCTCGAGGGAAAGTTGACAAAACAGGGTCAGAGGCAGTAGGGGAATCTGATCAGATAAGTTGGATAGCGCTGGTTGATGGTTCTAAGCCATATGAAAATAGACAATATAGAAAGACGGCACGTGTCAACTGGCCAGCGATGTGCATGGATACACTCGCGCCAGAAATCAGTCGTCTGTTGTGTGTAATCCGATCAACTCGCCATAATGGGTCCATCTCAAGCGTTTCTTCTAGTAAGAAAATTTATTTTCACCCATTTTTTTTGCATCAAAACATACACATGTCTTCACACCTTACTAATGAAGGCCTTCATGATCTAATGATATCATTCTTTGCATGGAAGTTTTGGGGAGGAAGGGTTAATCTAAAACTGTCAGCGTATTCAGATATAAACAGCCAAGTTGTACTGATATGCAAATCACAACTTTGCCCAGCTTTGGATATAGCCTTTGAAGTTCCAACATTGTTTGTAGGACCCGTTAATCACAGAAGAGACCTGATCCAACCACCTGTTGTTTTAGTAATTGTTTTGAATTCTACCCGTGGTAAAAAGATTAGACTTAAGTGTTGTGAATATACCTATACCAGCACATGACTTTATGATGGCTTTGCTGTAATGGTTTAGCCACAAAATCAAACCTAAAAGTTCAAATTAAAGTGCACAGTCTCCTCACTAGGCATGTGATGGTATGTAAAATTTTGAGCCTCCATCTGCTAGTCTAAACTTTTTGTTCCAAGGGGTAGGTCAATGAAACTAAGTTCATCTTTTTGGTCAATGTTGAATTCTGTAAGCTGTCAGTTATCTGTAAGACTTACGCAGTGACAATAATGCGAGAATGAGGTCTGAACACGTGTTAGTTTAGAAAACTGTATATGTTTACGTATATAAATGACGGTATTCAAAATGAAATGGCGGGAACATAGAACACTTCGAAAATGGGATGACAAAACACCACTTGCGTAGGAAAACTTCCTGTGAAGACCAAAAAACCTGTGAGATCAAAAAAACTATAAGCTCTTCAATTTCAATGTGGCTTCATGAAGTTTATAGACAGATATTAATGCAACAAATCAGATTTGAGGGTATTTTAAGTGTTAAACTAAAGCAATCTGGACTACCCATTTATGTGCAGGGAACTGAAAATGGCTATCCGCGTGACAATGCCTCCATGTTGGACAGAAGACTGCTGTAACTGGTCAGGGTGAGATGCCAAGAAAATTACCTTGAGCGAGTGATTTCTTGAGAAAGATATTGTGACCTTGCACTACTTTCCCTTAGCAAAGTCTTCCCAGGATCTACAAGTAACAGTCCTAAATGAGAAGATCCTGCTAAGTTCGTTAAATGCCCTAATATCAGTAAACCCAGCTAAGCCTGATGTTGACACCCAAGCCAGCAAAGGACAAAGGTGAACAGAACTGAAACTGAAAGAGGAAGTTTGTGCCCACGAAGATCGCCCTGACAGTGACCGCCAAACTAAAAGAAACATCGGTTGCTTGAGAACAGAAAAGCTAAAATTCTTCAGTTGGGTATCTGGCATTTTTGTTTATATTTTCTCATTGACACATTCATTAATGCTGATGGTACAGAAAAGCTTCTAAGTTTTGCAAGGTCATGCTATATACATGTAGCTATAACACGGCAAAATGGTGTCACCAAATGAGTGGCTAGTTAGTGATGATCATTTGCTAATTATTTTGCAATTAAACAGTGTATAATTGCTTTAATATTTTCAGAACATCTCCGGAAAACTACATTTAGGAATTAACTCATTTACTGGAGGCCTTTATGTTCACTTTAATGCCACCTACCTACAAATCCATGCACTTCTGCACCCTGTGCGTAATTCACTCTCATACCAGCTGTCACTAGCTCATCGATAAACAAATCTGAGAATCCATCCTCCTTGAGAACTTCTCTAATTGTTTTTTTGGTAAGATCAACAAAGCTAGCATCCATAGATTCAAGCAGACCTTCAACTGTAGAGAATGCAATTCCATCTTCTAAGTGATGGTAAACCCTAAAATGACAATGAACATGTGGATTTATGATAGAGAAGTGATGTCCATTTAAGGCAAGAAAACATCACTTTACAGTGGACTGCTAGCATGCCATTTAACATACATCATAATAATACAGAATTGTAGTTCTTGCATTTTTTACAAGTCTAAAAATGAAAGGAGATGCCAAAACTGTCACTACTAGTTATATACACAAGAAAACCTGCATAAGAACATATCCTGCACAGCAAGAAAGTATCCAGTGAAAAATACACACACATATTATTATAATGAATGAAATATTTCAATATCTCAAATCACCATTAGCGGCGATTTGAAGAACTGAAACACAGGTACTTAGAATTCTGCTGACCTTTCAAACTTGTCCAAAATGTTCTCAACCCAAGAATTTATATTGTAGACATCCATCCCATAACGCCAGAACATCTTGGCCATAGTAGCAATGTTGAACTTGCTACCCGTGAAGACAAACTTCTTTCCATCATATATAGCTAATTTTTCAGAATGTCCTTCACGTTTTCTCAGACCTGGAGGTGAAAATACAATAACCACACATCTAACTAAACTAACTGACAATTCTAACAGTAATACACATTTATCATGATTTTACCACAAACAAAAACTTTTAAGTTATATACTATTTTACACTCAACGTCGCATGTGTGTTCAACAATAGTAGTAATAAAGTCCAGGCATCACCACGTAAATGTATAAGGTTTCACAAGCTTTCAACACTGATCCCAGCATGTGGATTAAAAGCTTGTGAACCTTTTACATTTATGTGGTGAAGACTCCACTTTAATGTTCATTATTATTAAAAACTAAGTTCTGTAGGTTTATTAACCAGTAAAATATGTATTTTATGATGAACAATTATCACACAGAGCTAAATATGAAGACAAAAAAAATTTACCTTGTACTGAACATACAAAAAATGAAACAACTCTTACCGAACAATTTTGTGAAGTTGACCATGTACTGGTTTCTGGGGTGAATGATGGAGGCTCCAGATTCATATTCACGCCCATTCACAACCACAGTTGACACTCTACCACCTATCTGTTTGGCTTCAAACAGGTCAATGCTGGCTTTGTTTCCAAACAGCTTCCTCAGGTAATATGCTGTTGTAGTCCCTCCAATGCCGCCACCAATAATTGCTGAATTCCGAAACAAGAATACAACGCAAAATCAAATCATACATAACATGTGGGTGGTGCATTCATTGTATAGTAAACAGGTGACCTGGACTTGTCTGGTTCCTTACGTGAAACTATAAGGTCACGACTCGTCACTCCCGACAGGGGGTTTCTGCACATGTCAAACATGAATGAGCATGGCTCTTAATCACCTTACATTCTGAAAACTTCAAATAAGTAAGTAAATTTGGATCATTGGTGTGCGTTTGAGTCTTTTCTTCAAATCAAGCAACCAATACAGAATCTAAACATGGAAATTTCATCTTCCCTGAGATGCAGATCACAGGTGATTTGAGCCACACATTGCTAAATGGTCGAACATGTTGAGCGTTGATTGTCCTGGCTAGAATTTTCCATTCCAGTTAAATAAAATACAACCTGTTTTTTTTTCGTAATCTGCAACGGCAACCTCCAGAAAACATATGGTACATGTACATTGCCATATGGCAGCTGAACATGAAGAAAATGATCAGCCGAAGTCTTCCTGAGACTACAGACTCGGTACTGATGAACTGTAGTGAAGCCGGGTTGGCTTACCAGTACCCGAGAACAGCTGCTGAGTGAAAGTGAAACTGTGACCGGCACCTTTACAATGGCAAGACATGTTAGAACACAAAGAAAATTGTGCAAACGACTCAGAATTTACCAATTTCGGGTAAGTTATCATCTTCAAGATTCAACCCTTCGTCCGAACGTATCGCAACAGGACCAAACAGTGTTAGCGCGGAAAGCTGGAAGATCAGCAACGCTATCGTTCTGGGCGCAGACATCTTGGATATCTCCACACCTTGAAGCCGCAATACGTAGCGCGCAGAATTAGTCTGGCGTTGCAGTAATCCAAGTAATAGGTATCCAATGGCTAATTTCATCAATAATAATCTCTTTCGGGGTTTCAAACTTTTTATATATTTCTGTGGTAAAACCGAAAGAAAAACACCGACGAGTAGTTAATACGCTGATGCGGCTCTGTCATTAAAAATCGATACAATATGAATTTTGCACGTGGACTTCGTCTGCTACAAAACACCCACGTCTTTGCAAGGTCGCGGTTATGTTGGGTGTTACGCTCCAAACTTTTACGTCACGGGAGACGTATTTCTGTATCAGCATTGTTTGCAGCGCCAGTAGTTAATTCAGCGTCACCTGATGACAAAGAAAAGTTGAAGGTGTGGAAACAATGTGTGCCTCGTATGTGTACGACCTGGGATTAAGATAGACGAATCCGTCTTTCTTAATCCCAGATACGATCGACAGTTCTTGTGAAATGAACATATAATAATTTAATACAAATGTACTGTATTGCTATTTCACGTTCGCTTCGAGTACACCTTTGCATCTTAGGAGTTGCCATGACCGGAAATGGTTTTATAAGGACTTGAATTGTACGAGTGGTACATGTAATTTGACAGCTTTAAACTAGGTTTACGTTAGCTCTGACGGGCAATCTCTTCATCCTAAAGGATAACGTCCCTGATGCCAACAATGCTACCAGTCAAATAACTGTACCTGCTTTATGTGCTGTCCGTCACACATCGGACAGATTGAAAATCGACTCGTAGTTGATTGAAATTCTCATCTCAGCCGGATGTCCCTCTTCCGATATAAGCGGGTTGTCAAGAACTTGCAAGATCAACATGGCTTTTATGTTAT
This sequence comes from Liolophura sinensis, assembly GCF_032854445.1. Taxonomy (NCBI): domain Eukaryota; kingdom Metazoa; phylum Mollusca; class Polyplacophora; order Chitonida; family Chitonidae; genus Liolophura; species Liolophura sinensis. Next base: position 42,519,937 of record NC_088300.1, read on the forward strand.
GTGCCTAGTAGCGATGACGACATAGTTTCAGCTCTGCTGGGTTTACTAGTGATTGGAAGAGGGACATCTGGCCGATGAGCATTTCAGTCAATAACGAGTACGGGCAGACACTTTTTATCCGCCCCAACATCGATGTGTGACAGATAGCACTTAAAGCAGGTACGGTTATATAACAGGTAGCATTATTGTCATTAGGACCGTTATCTTTTAGGATGAAGAGACGGCCCATCAGAGCTAGGCTTACGTACAATGCATAGTCGTGTGGTTCCAAATCAACATTCAGTTTCACAGAATCAAATTCTATCCCCTTTAGGCAGCCACCAGGACACGGTTTAAATAGCTGTTCCATGATATTTTTCACCTGTAAGTGTTAGGCTAGATGTTATCAGAATAGATGTCATATTTCTAACACAATAAACTTCTACATAAAGTAAACTTTTATGCATTTAATGTCAACCTGTGTTTCAGGGGCCAGATGCCAACAAGCTGACACACTCCTATCTGATACGGAACGCTTGTGCGTTATCCATAGATTCTGCGTCCGCTCTATTCCATCAGACTCTCATAGCTCTGTTGGATGCAGAGAAAGACTATGCAGAGGTAAGAAATGTAAATGTATAAATTTCATATAGATAAACTGTTTGCGGTGGCATATGGTAGTGGATAGAGTGTAAAACTCATAAAGACTCATCCAGGGCTCAGTCCCAAATGGACAAAGCTCTGGTCTGCGTGGTGACATTATAATGTAACTGGATAGGGTGACCTGTTCAGTGTCTTCAGCATGTCATTTAGTGGAGGCAGCAAACATGTCCGCATTGGGTCCCTTCTGCTACAAGAAGACACAGTTGTGGTATGACTGAAATAATGGCGAAAGGAACATGAAGCCTCAATCAAACAAAGAAAGAATTGAATATAAATATCACATATATATAGGTCATATACTCTTGAGTAAAGCAAAAAAAAACAAATCAAATAAGGATATTGTTCATGATGAATGTAGACAGATACTTTAAGGAGTTTGACTTGCCTATCATTTTAGCAAGATCTGTCACATCAGATTGTTTTGATGAATGATTAAAACCATTCATGAATGCTGTTTAGAATAGGCTTTTTGTCGCCATCTTTCCAGGCTGTGTATGTACTTATAAGTCTTCTTGACTTCCATCTGTCAGCTCTAAATTTTGATGAAAAGGAGCAAAACAAGATATGGGATCTGATTGTCAACCAGAAGCAACTTGTGAACGAGAAGAAAGCGAACAAACAGGTAATGATCATTTTGATAATGCAATTAATCTTTGTGTCTCCTTTTTTTCCAGGGTAGCTGTTATTATTTTAAACTTATTAATATGGTGTTGGTGATATTTTGTGGTACGGGTATGGTTTCCTCTGGCATGAAGGTGACTGATTTTAATTGCTAGGGCACAAGATTTATAGATTAGACCACTTTCACAGTTTGTGGGACTTTAGTGAAAGTAAGCAATGAGCAATGGCCATAAGGCCACTGACCCCTAATCTTCCAGCAGTACATTATGTATATCTGTACATCCCATGTAGGAGTTACAGTCACATGACAGGCGTTGATGGTTTACCCCGGGCACTCCAAGTTCCTCTAACCATACAACTGACCACCATTATGTACCTAAGAATAGTAGTATAGAAGTAAGTGAAAATTCCTGAGTATATTGGTAAATGGCAATAAAATAAATAAATGAAAATGACTGTCATCATATAAATGAAACATTCTTTAGTATGTCATAAATCAATATAAATATAAATATTCAAATCAAATCAGTAAATAAATAAAGGGGGTTTGTTGTAAAGTGAAAAATATTAAATTGTGTTAAATAAGTTTAATTCCCTTTTTATTCACAGGAACTTGAGCTTTTATTCCTTTCAGTGGAGAATGTCCTCAACAGTCTGGCACAGGCTGCCTTTCTGGCTGGTAGGTAGCAATTATCTTCATGTCACAGATACATTGGCTCACCACAATATGGTGTTAATCCACAGTATCATTAAGATGCATTTGCTCACCACAATATGATGTTAATCCACTGTCACTCATTAAGATACAATTGCTCACCACAATATGGTGTTATTCCAGTCACTCATTAAGATATGTTTGCTCACCACAATATGGTGTTAATCCACAGTATCATTAAGATACATTTGCTCACCACAGTATGGTGTTAATCCACTGTCACTCATTAAGATTCCCTTGCTCACCACAGTATGATGTTAATCCACTGTCACTCATTAAGATACATTTGCTCACCACAATATGATGTTAATCCACTGTCACTCATTAAGATACATTTGCTCATCACAATATGATGTTAATCCACTGTCACTCATTAAGATACAATTGCTCACCACAATATGGTGTTATTCCAGTCACTCATTGAGATATGTTTGCTCACCACAATATGGTGTTAATCCACAGTATCATTAAGATAATTTGCTCACCACAGTATGGTGTTAAACCACAGTCACTCATTAAGATACATTTGCTCACCACAATATGATGTTAATCCACAGTCACTCATTAAGATACATTTGCTCACCACAATATGGTGTTAATTCACAGTATCATTAAGATACATTTGCTCACCACAATATGATGTTAATCCACAGTCACTCATTAACATACAATTACAAGAGTATCATGTAGCTAGACTCAAAGGATTCGTGCATACATTATAGACATAGACAGTTGAGCATAGCAGCTTTCTCTGACAGTCAAAGAGTTTGCACATATCCAGTGTCTATCAAGACATTGGTCTCACACATCTACAACATAGGCCATAGGAACTTTAATTTTCTTGCTGGATATAAAGCTGTTCACCAAACTGTGGCCCTTTTATAGAAAAGCCGTTGGATCTGGAATGGCCATATGATCAATAAGTCTTGGTTGTCTCTTCCACAAAATGAAAAAAAAGAAAATGTCAGATTTCCAAGCTGTAATCCATTTTTTTACCTTCACATGTATTTGGTAAGTTGTATTGATTTTGCTGAAATATTTGCCATGATTTTAAACCATGCCCCCCTTTTTTGAATCATCACAGTTGTAAAAGATGAAAAAGTACCAGATGAAACATTCAGATCTGTTAACACACCTCGTATGTTACAGCTTTAGTCGTACATTTACCTGTATTGACAAACAAATGTGGCAGAAAACTAATCAGTGCTGCATTCTACCTAAAGTTTAGCCTTTCTCAAAGTACTCATATTGTTTGTTTCTGCTTGATTCATCAGCCTTATAGAGCCACTCCAGAGTTTGTTTGTTAGGTTTCATTAATTTGATATCCAAAAAGCTTAAGTGTTTGCATCAAAAGTATCATTGTAAGGGCTTCATGTGCTTCTGAAAGTGAACTTTTATAGGCCACCCTTTAGGTGAAATGCAGTATACTGTTATTTCCTTGCTTCATCCATGTTTTTGAAGTCTAGTCTTGTTCATTACAGGCGCTGAGGTGTCAGCTATCAGGACAGGTGAGGAGCTGTTCTCATGTCAGTCACACTTGAGACAAGCCAGAGAGCTGTCCTCACAGGCCGAACAGAAACTCACAGAGATGGACGTCAAAGTTATCCATGTCACCAGTGAACACGAAGAGAAAAAGAAGAAGGACCAGTCAGAAACTCCAGCGACGATGAGGGAGGCTGATATTGTCTTGACTAACAGTGATGAGAATCAATGATATTGCATATGTTTTGTAACATTCTTGATGTATGCTCTTGTGGTGGCTATTCCAGGCACCCTGGCTTCCTCCACAGTCATAATACACTGTGGGTTTGTATATATATTGGGGCCTTCAGTGGCTTATGCAAAAATTAGGGTCTTCTTTCATAAAATGTCTGTCAGTCAAAAATTTCTGACTTTTCTCAGTGTTGTTTCTGAAAAAATTCTAACCTAACTTAATATGCATAACATTATGCAGATATCATACCATCTTATTCACGGCCTGCTGGGATGATGAAGCAAAGCTGTTCGTTTAATTCCCAGTCTTCATATGGAGACAGATACATGTAGAACCCAATCTGACTTGATGTCACTATTCCCAGTTAAATGTCCACATGGGTTGGCCATAGGGGGAAATGTTTCCGGGGAAAATGTCCACTGGGCATTGGCCACTGGGTGAAATGACCCAGGGGGAAATGTCCACGGGGATTGGCCATAGGGGGAAATGACTCAGGGGAAAATGTCCACAGAGATTGGCCATAGGGGGAAATGTCCTCTGGGGATTGGCTATGAGGGAAATGACCCAGGGGGAAATGTCCATAGGGGGAAATGACCCATTGGAAAATGTTCACAGGATATTGGGCATAGGAGGAAATGGCCCAGGGGAAAATGTCCGTGGGGGCAATTGGGATTGGGGGAAATTGCCACGGTGATTGGCCATGGGGGAAATGACCCAGGGGAAAATGTCCACGGGAATTGGCCATAGGGGAAAATGACCCAGGGGAAATGTCCTTGGGATATAATGGGGGAAATGACCCAGGGGAAAATGTCCATAGGGTGAAATGTCCTGGGTCTGGCATGATCAGTCTACTACAATGGCCTCTTTCTCCCTAAATTACTACTATACATGTACTTCTCGTCCATGATTCCAGTTTCTAAAATGTGTTATTATTCTGAACATTTTTATAATTTTAAGCTGTCACATTGACCATCTTGTCTATGAATATTGACATAGCTGGTTTTATGTAACATTTATATCTGTGTATATGTGTATTTATTTAACACATGAGTTAGAACTGGATACTACTGGTTTAATCAGCTGCATTTTTATGGTTGTCAGAAAAAAAATCATAACTACAATAATTTGAAATGATAAGATCAGACACAATGCAAAATTAATAAATTTTAATTCAAATTTTAAATAGTTGGGGTACAATGTTTTGTGATCAATTTCAGATAGGCCAGCAAGGCAAATTTATGAAAACCTCGCTAAACTGTGGAATTCACTGCGCATCTTTGACATGGTTGGACTAAGATGATTGTTCTCCCACACCATATAATTGTTAATTTGCAAAGTTTTTTTTTTCACTTATACAAGTGGATTGCGGATTACAATTACTCTTGCCACTAATATGCAGCATATCCCATAGCGTCTTTTGGCGTGAATGTTGTGATCGCTCATTCATGAGATGGGAGGGCAACTTGACCAGTGTCCAGTCAATGGCCAGCTGGGCATCCTTATAAGTACAGATTACTGGAATTGTATATTTGAAAAGCTGTTCCATCTAAAGACAGATACTGATGAAGTAAACATATTTGTCACTGATCATACTGAATATTTTGTATTAACAAAGCACTCTTCTCACAATAAGTTTGATAAAATATAGTTAAAGACCTTTCCCATGAATTGCCAAAATTGACCAAACATGCATCAAATCTAGCTTAAAGTTTAATGCTGTATTCTTTAGACAATAATTGTGTACAGTATGAGATAAAAATCGCTTAGAGCATATAAATTGCGTAGAGCTATTGAAACGTTTGGATTCCCTTTTAATTAAACAGGGGGCCTCCGTGGTTCACTTGGTTAGGGCACTAGCGCAGCGTAATGACTTAGGAGCCTCTCACCAATGTGGTCGCTGTGAGTTTAAGTCCAGCTCATGCTGGCGTCCTCTCTGGCCATACGTGTGAAGGTCTGACAGCAACCTGCGGGTGATCGTGGGTTTCCCCGGGTTTTGCACGGTTTACTGCCACCATAATGCTGGCCTCCGTCGTATAAGTGGAATATTCTTGAGTACGGCGTTACACATTAATCAAATAAATAAATAAATTTATATGAACAAATGTTTTATGTACATTCATGTAAGTGAAGTTAAAGAAAAATGTGATTTTCTAACTGTATATGAAGATTTCTTACTTGTAATTAAGTCTTATTTTCTAAAAATAACTAAATAAAACACGTAGGAAATTGGTAGTTGTGAATGTTTACTGCCGTGGTTTCATGAAGGATAGCTGTTGGATTTGTTTTTCTATTTATTTGTTTGCTGTTTTAACTCAAGAATATTTCACTTGTACCACGGCGTCCAGCACTATGGTGGGATAAAACCGGGCAAGGCGCAGGGGAAGCCCACGGCCATCAACGGAATAGCTGATGGCGTCATAAAGTGAATTGTGGTTGTATTCCATACGCTAACATATGTCGCCGTTATGGCGCGGTTTGAGGTTACTGTATTGGCCATTATAGTTATATAGATTATCGTTTAGGAACTTTTCTCAGGAGCATTTGATTGTTGTTCAACACAATCGTTTTCATTTAATGTATTTATTTCGTGTTTTACCGTAAGCCATTCTCAAAATGTTTCACTATACGACGGCGCCCAGCATTATGGTGGGGGTGAGTGAGTGCTTGGGATTTAGCATTATGGTCGGAGAAAAGTGGACGTCATATAGTGAATTGAGGTAAACCACGGCCATCCGTAGGCTGCTGTCTGGTCGTCCCAAGAACGTACGACAGGAGATGAAGTTAGCATGAACTGGACTTGACCTCACAGGGATCCTATTGGTGACAGGCTCCTGGGTCATTATGCTGCATTAGCACGCTAAACACACGGTCATGAAGGCCCCCTGTTCGTTTTCAATGCATGTACAGGGATTATATGCATTGGTATAGGTTTACATTCTGTGAAAACTAGATTGAATGACTTGTAAAGCATCGTTTAGTTTCTGGTATGAATTTATCTATCATGTCCAAAACATTAAAGTCGATTATTGTTGATATATTAAGAAATTTCAGACCTGTTGATACATCTGAGGTTAACTGTTAAACTGGATTCCCCTGTTTTAACAGTTGTCCTCGAATGTATCAGCAGGTGTTCGGCCAATAAATGACAGTAATGTGTGGGAAATTACAGATTAATTCATAACAGAAATTATACCGCCTGGGGGTAGATTTACGCCTTCAAAGCATCCAATTGTAAGACAAAGAAGCCTTCACCTCTCGGGTTCCCCAAAACCTATGTAATCTTAATCTGTGTGTAATCCGTGCGAAACCGCCATCATTCCCCTCCAAGTGTTAAGATATTTGTCACACCTGAACTTGTGTCGTTCTACTTTCTGTGATGTTTATAATTTACCCACTTTTAGCAAACTAGATTCTGTAGTGGAAAGCTGCTCCCACGTAATCTGGTTCTTTACATGTTCAGAAATACAGTAATTTAGTCGTGAGATCAGTTTGTGGGTGCATAGACGTTTCTGTTGTTGGCATTACTTGATCGTTACTCTTTGTTGCGTGTACTTGCATACAATGTTGTCACTATTTGAAGAAGTTGTAATTTATAAGGCATTGTTCATTCGACGCGAATGACTTTAGCGTTGTACAAGTCCGCGTCAGCCTCCCATATACCATCCATCTATTTAAACCCAGCTGAGTTCTTTTTATAAGCCTATTGCTCGAGAGTTTGCAAAATATGGCCATTTATACCTGCAAGGTGTAGCAGTTTCTCTGGGCAATTTATATATCAAAAATGATAATTAATTCGCCAATGATATTAATATTGTATATTAACAGGATAGTAAGTATACACCCGCCCAATGGGGCCTAAGTGATTTCTCTAATGTAAAACAAAAGTTAATAATTACTTTATCAACACCTCGGATCGTATCCAGAATTGCCGATACCTTTAAAGATTGTTCATAATACAGTCTGCCGATAGGTACAAATTACTCTCTTCTTCGACATTTACCAGATCAATAACAGGTGCGACGTAAGCCACCCTCTGTGTTGATGGAAGGCGTATATAGTGGGGTGGGGGCATGATTTATAGATTCAAGGATGATTAGCACTATTGTCTAACTAAGAGGTAAAATTAACGTGTTGAGATTGTAGAAAGCGAATAATATAACATTCTTTTTTACATATAGAGTCATTAAATATTTTTTGAATATGAGAAGATATATTAGTATCCGTAATAACATACATGGCTAATCAAGCTGGTTGGTTACTCACAAATGTCCCGTATAGGCCTACCATATAATAGATGAGACCCCACTACTTTAAATTAGATTTAAGTAATTTTTTTTAGATCTATTTAGACTGTACAGCTTTCCCACCTTGGAGAATACCCATGTTGTCACGCACTTGTATATCTATTTCTTGAAAATAAACTCATCAAATTGTCACAAGGTTCACGTCTTTTGGGGCATCGAAATAACATATTTCGAAGCTATGGCTTTAGCATTTGAAATATTATGGACCTAAATTCGGTGTTATACGCACTATAATGCATTAGCATGCTTTCCAGTTTCGTGGAAGTAAAGCCAAATTCCTCTGGCTTTAACCATGCCGTCTCACCCAACCGAATTTATTGTCTAGAGTTATCTCCCTTGGATGCCGTTAACTCATTTGTGATTGTCTAAGGAGATGGCGTGTTGGTACTTATATCAATTACAGAAAATAAACACAAGCCATAGGTTTGGGGAATGTTTGGGTTTTCTGTTCTGACGGCGAATGGTAGAATCATCAATACACCCAATTATAAATGTAAAATGCACACAAGTCATGCAGTGTTTTCAAGACATGAACCTTTGTGAGTCCATGAATATTTCCCGTTTTTGTTTCAAAGGACAGTTCGTTGTATGACAAACAGGAATGAATCAGAAAACATTTTCTTTTTCTCCTCTTTATTGGCTGCTAAGTATTTAGGAGGAATGGTGATTTTCATTTTTCTAGAGTAATTTTCAAGCAGATTGTCATTTACTCAACTGATTTCTGCACGATTGACTGTACTTTTTTAATTTGTGCAAGATATGAAAGCCTACATATGCTATACACAAGAAGGACAGAAATCATTTTGATTATATTACGTGGTGTTCAATTGTATGTTCATATATGGCTACAGTTTTGGTTGCATTTGTTTCATCAAACTATAAGTTGACTCTACCGAGAGAAAAAGTATGACCTCACAGACAAAGTTGTCAAACTAGTAGGTGGGATGACATTGGCATCTTTATATGGTCAAGTGGGTCTGTACATTTCCTTGTATGGGTATTTCAGTGTAATTGTGCTTCTCCACACCCGGATTTAGTCTTAATAGTTCAGCCTGTATTCCTATGCACAGGTATACAGCTCACCCGCATGGGAAAACCTGCCTGTGTATATGTATAAGGGTGGGACCTATTCAGTTTCCAAATCCAGGTTATAGTTGTCAGTTGTTTGTATGGGTGAGCTTATTGATCGATTTTAGGGGTTGTGACCAGATCTGTTTATTCCATCTTGATTGCTAGTCAATTAATTAGTGTGCGTAATGCGCTCTCAGAAGCCGACTGATTACCGCAAAGAACAGACCAGGGGTTCTCCTGCTTTCCTGATTCTGAGCTTGTCCCTGGGGGGTGCCTTCCCTGTTTTTTCGTATCTGCCCCTCCCCAAAACTTGGTCTATCCCGCCATATTGTCCCTATGTAGGCCAAATACCTGTTGGGTAGGGTCTGAACATGCCTGCTCCTGTCAAGTAAAAGCCTTTTAAAGCTCACCGAACTAAAGTGCATCACACATTTTAACTTCATCTCCTGAAAAGGTAAGTTGGGCATTTTGAAAGTAATGATGTTAAGTTTTATTTTGACTCCTCAGTTAATTGCTAGAGTAATAAAAAGAGCGTACCATAACACGGAACGGGGAATATTGTTACAGATTAAGCTCTGTTGATGTATCCGCCATTTGAACTTTGAAATGTGGCTGTATACTCATGTATAATGCTTTGTAAACTAACATAATGCAATATATATATATATATATATATATATATATATATATATATATATATATATATATAGACTAAATAATATATTTCTTGGTTATCATGATACTTTCATAAATGTTAACGTGAGATAAAGACCAAAGGGCAGTTGTTAGAAAGAAAATGGACATATTTATGATAACAAATCAAAAAGGTTATCTTTTGGCCATGTATTGGACAAACAAGAAGCCTAACACAGATTAATTTGGATCTATGTAAAGATAGGAATTGTACTTATCATCTAGAAATCTGGGCTGTCACTATTATCTCGTATATACGCGTCTAGGAAGAAAGTATAAATGTTACCACCAGAAATGAACTATGCCCACTGACACTATCAATGTAGATGTATATCATCTGCTACTTTCAAAAGTGAACGGGCTAGGACATTTGTATATTCCGAGGAGAGAGAACGGGGAGGAGGGGGGATAATGTGTCCATATTTGTTGACATTTGAATGAACATAGCAAATTTTTATTGAGCTATGTTTATCCGTGGTGGAGGATTTTTGCTTTGAAAGTTATTTTGAAGCGTACAAACGTGTATTCAAGGCCTGTGTGTCGCGAAGTACAATTGTTATCTTACGGAGTTTCAAACACATGGGATTGGTACAAGTTATAGCACGAACGAAAAATTAAAACTCATTTTGTCTCAAAATGACTTTTTGTTGTACATTATGTGTTATTATATTTTAATAATTTTACAATCAGCTGTAAACGATAGAAAAAGATTGGCGTTGAATTCTCTCAGACTTACTAAAACTTCCTCGTGACAAATCTTTACACTGACTTACCGTTCACCCTCACATCAAACATTAGCTGATGAGACACAGATTGGTACACATAAACATCGCTTTATTATATAAATGGGCTGGAACACTGTTAGGGAAGACAAAAATATGATAATCACCCCAAATAAGGAAATACATGCCAATACTAATACCCGGGAGCATTCTTACGTGATTATCCCCCCTTAATGTGACCAGCCCATATTATACTTTACGCAGTGACAAGACTTGTCGGCGATCGGCATATACATAAGAAATGTGAAAGAATATGTTATCACTCTATGTTGAAAGGCAATTCTGTGTGTAACGTGTGAATATATTCTCTCAAATCTATTTTCAAGTACGAGATTAAACTCAACAGACAATTACTTACCGGTACATATTTATTCCGGAAAACGTCATATAGTAAATGTTGAATATTTAATTTTTGAAAGAAAAAGCTATACTATCTATTTGTTTTAAAGTGCTATCATTTATCGTAAATAATGATAAATAGTCTTGCTCTGGATAAAGTTATTGGCGCGTATTTTTAAATCTCTATACTTTTATGTTGGTTATGATGTATTGAAATCGCCTAGTTTACGTACGCCATCATGTAGCTCCTTGGGACCAGCTACAGTAAACATCGAGGCATGAAGAATCCCAAGTATACTCGGTATGGAAGCATAACGATGCAGTCCAGTCCTCGCACGTTACGCCCATTTCATCGATCACCACGTGTTAATCGCCTAATCGTCTCTAAAGGCGCACGCCCGCTCATATAGTCAGTCAAGTGTAACGGGTCATTTGGTAGACAAAACGTCTACAGAAGTCGGCCTGTGTGTAGTTACTTATAAAACTGTCACTGTACATACATATATGCATTCGGTCATAGTTATTAAGTCAATAGCCAATCGAATTAGCATCTATTACTTGCCAAGCAGTAATTATATACACGTCTGTGGTAATTCATGATCAGTGCAACTAAAAACAGCGTACGAAAATACATATATGGGATTGTTAACATAATTGCTTTGATTTCGCCGACGCAGTCGTGGGATGTGGCCGTATAGCACACCTTTTATACTGAGCAGCACTGATCAGGGAAATTTCTGGCTTACATGCACAGATTAACAAAGTAGCATGGATAGGTTAATCTCCGGAAGGACGTAAGTATATATATATGTACACAAATAATGCTTCCTGTTTTTGTGCCGATTTGAAATGCAAATACCAATGTCTATACCATGCTTAGTATATAGTATTTGACTTAACTTTATTGGAGAAATACTTCATGTTGCACTTTCATGAGTTCTACTGATTAAACCTCACTCATATTTAGTGATTATCCAATAATTTTATGGACTATACATTTATGTAAGTGTTAGAAAGTCAGCGCGATGGCAATTCGGCAACGTATGTACAGAGCAGAAAGCATAGTAAATTCTTTCCCAAGCAGACCATAGAAACGCTCTCCGCTGTACGAAAATACAACACGAACGTGGAACGAATGCTTTACTTTTTTTCACGTGTAAACTCGGATCAAAGTAAAGTGTATGTATATGTAGCTGCATGATGTGGATATGGTTGCAGACATCGAGCCAGATGCCAAATTTCTGTATCTTTATCAAGTGTTAGGTAAATTATGGCCCGAGATGTAGAGTGACAAGGAAGATTTGGTTCAGCAAGCTAATGCACCCCCAGACACGCTCCAGCCGTGTTTTACCTCCGTGCTATCTGAACGCTATCTCGGAGCACGCAGCATGCCAGCGCTACCCCATCAGCTGTCGCTTCCACCACATCTTACCTTGCGCGGCATATTCTCATTAGCAGTTCAGTTTTTATCCACATCCATTTAAAATAGCCGACTTATATATAAACACACCACTAGTATATTTTGAAGCAGTTAACATGAGGTTAAAGAATACACTAGCCCATATATAACATGAGCCAAATGCCCAGCTCCGCAGGGTGTATACATGATGCTATCTACGGATTTAACCACTTGTTTTTTCCTGTTTAACATCCCATGTTCCCACGAGTGTGGCTGAAAGGCAGGAACAAAGACTGATGTGGTTAAACAAGGGATAACGTTTCAAATCCTTAGAACATGACATTTGGACTGACCCACGAAAGCGGATTATACAAGGGCTCAGATTAGACGGATCTTTTGCATAGCTGTGATCACGAAATATACTGTTTAAAAAGTTGAGGATTTTTTCTACGGTTAACATTTCCGAGCCGTCGGAATCTGCTTAGATGATATAGAGCTTGGTCATGCGCCCAGCTGTTCAAGAAAAACATGGAGGAATGTTTTCCTTCAGTTCTTAGTTCATTGTTCTCTTAATTACCCCAGTCGTGTGGCGTTGACAGATGTGCTCAAAACTGAACAGATTTTTATCAATTCTCCCTGGTCATGTGACGTGAAATCTGGCCTCTTCACCTCTTCATCTCGTCCAATCAGACGGCTGCTGAGGGCCTGGCTAAGCCAGGTAGCTCATGTCAGTGAAATTAACATTGCATGCCGGTCTGACGCCAGATGTGGTTTTGTTCTCGTCATTTATTCATGTTTCAACAAATCCATATAACTTGCTTATAGACGTGGTGGGACTTACATGCACGTTGAATCTGTCTTTTCCCGTTCATCCGAATGTTGTCTGATGTAGTTTAGTTGGAGGACCTCAAAAGGTAAGTCGTGGGTCATGCCAAAAAAGATCCCGTCCTTATAACAAGCAACCCGCGCTTAAAATTTGCAACGATACTTAGGAAAGCCGGACTTTTTTCAAGTATATCGAGAAATATTGAAAACGTTACAGTCTGTATCGTAATGTGAAGAGAAACTAAAGTCAATTCATGGTGAAAATTTACAGAGGAATGGGTAGTTCCTTAATTTATAGTGGTGAATAAATACACGAAGTGCCAAGAAATACAACCAACGGTGTCTGTTTTGCACATCTTTATCTTTCATTATACATGTAAATCGGAAGGTCTTGAAAATGTTATTTATTATTCAAATCTTGATATGTGTCTTTACCAAATCTCATCAAAAACTAATCGTTCTTTCTAAAGAAATAGAGAACAAAACATGGCCTTGTATCCAACATGGCGGCGAGTCTTTCATCATAAATTATGACGAATCGATAAGACCTGGCAAACCCTATACACGAATGTTTACTCATGATTTAAGTTCATTTATGTAGATTTTTTGTGAAACCAACCTGACATTATACACTAAACGTAGATATAATGTGCACGAGCTATGTTTATGTATCTCTCGTGACAACAGTCATTTGTGCAGTCATAGAATCAGTTGCATGAGTCTGTCCTGGCTTATCAACATAAACTGGGCATAAACAATAGTGCAATGATGTTTCCCACAATGTATAATGTGTAATTAATTACTGTGCAGATCATTAGTATATATACAAAGACAGAATTGCAGTGCCTCTAGAATGACGTATTTTTTACGCTCATAAATAGTGTTCTTACAAGGCCAGTTGTGTCGATAAATGAAAGTGTATGGGTGCAATTAAAATCACATGCAGTTGAAAAGCATGGGTGACCTAACCGAGTTCAACTGGGCTTTGTCATGATTATAGCTGTACAAAAAAGAGACTTAATTCAGTAACACACGGATTGCATTGACAGCCAGAATAAAGAGAGCCACGCGCCGCTTTGCATATCTGCCCTCAGCATCTGCCCAGTTTCACACACGTGACTACACACTCCCCGGTTTCGGTTACAGTTTAATTATCCACAGATTACATTCCTTAATTAGAAACTGTTTAAAACGCACTGTAATGGCGGACAGCATACGCACAAGAGAGGTGTATCTTTGCAACAGCAATGTGCCACACGAGTAGAGGGCTCCGTTGAAATCCATCAGGTAAATACCCACACAATTCTATATTTAATGCACCAAGAGTTTTGTACTTAATAGATATGATAAATCTTTAAATAGCTGTAATGTATTCAGTCACAAAAAAGCCTTTGAAGTGCATTTTTTCTCAGGATATCTATATGCTTCTGGCGTTCTGGGTGGTATGGTTGGAATGGAAGGATTTGTCCGTATCTGAAATTACACCCTTGGTTTTCCTCAGATGAAAGGGATAAGCTATGGTTATATGGACATACGTCTCTTATTGAGGAAGACTTAACAGGAGAATAGTTGATACCCAATACAGTTGGTGGAATTTCAAAGATAGGCAAAGCAGAATTTTGCAGAATCAGAACTACATGTTTTTACCGGTATATACACAGAGGTTGAATCTGTTAGCCATGGGCGCCAAAGTCCCTTCCTCTCATCTCCACGGCAACTGTCAAAGATCTGTCATCGAGCACCTGCTATCCCATATTCCCGCGAGAAAACGTGTAACTTGTAGAAGAATATTAAATTCCGAACAGACTTCAGAACATTGAGCTATTTTGGCGCAGACCATTTTGCCGTTCTGTTTCGGGAATACTTCAGATTTTTTTCTCCAGTAGTTAACGTCATTGTTGGAGAAGCGTTACGTCGCTTGCACTAATTTATCTTCCCGTCAAATCAGCAAAGCATTCTGGACTGTCTGCCAGCATATATATACCAATAGACCCACTACTTTCCCGGGTGTCGCTGGAGTTAGCACCCAGCTAGGAGCCAAGAAGTATACATAACTCGTTATAGACATGCATGTTAGTGAAAGGTTAATGATAAGTAATAAGAAAACCATTCGAGTTTAGTCTATATGCATATGATCGCCAAAACTAGGTAAGTGTTGAAAGTAGGAAATGTGCATGCTTTTAAGGAGAAAGAAAAATGCTGCATGTTAGCTGTATAGTTTTCCTGAATGATGTTTCCAGATGTCAAAATGAACCTCAATCGGATGACCACTTTGATTTGATAATATATCCGGGCCACCTCTATATACATGCAGTACAATAAAACAATATTGTTTCTACAAACCCTGCCGCCTAAAACGTTATGACAGAAAACATGTGATTATATACGAAATTATGCGTTATTATTTCTAGAAACACCAAACACTTTCAGTGACTCATTGGCATTGGGTCAGCGTATCGTGGTCATATGACTGAAATAATGTTGAAAGCAATCAGAGGACCAAACAAAAGGCACTATAGCACATCTTTCAGTACCCTAGCAAAGCCAGTCTTAGTGAGCCATTGTATATATTGTATATTAAGCTAGGTAACATTAAACTGTCCTCGGGGTGTATACCTGTGATTGCAGGCACATATATGAATATATATTAATACGCCATTTCGTTTTCCATAAACATAGACAGCCGTTGTACAGAAGCTATATGATGACATGCCGGATGTCGCCAGCGTGACTATATTGCCACAATATGACATACAGGGACATCATTCAGTACTGTTCGTTAAAGGACACGCGCAGTCTTAATACATTGGACAAATCAAACACGTATTGCTGTTTCTTATAACCTCCCTATTTATTTCTTGTGAATAGATAACATGTGTGGATAATTAACAATTATCGTGCTTCTAGATTACGCCATATTCTGGTGAGTGAATCTCCTCACAATATAAAAAATGTAGTCAATATGGCTGGAAGTCATTCATTATTGACGCTGGCCGCAAACCATCATGTTTAACCTTGTAAATAACGCCAACAGTTATACTTCAGAATTTCAATCAGCCCTGATGATTAACAGATGTTAACATTGGCTGAGCAACTGCGGCCCCTTCGTTGCTCCAAACCGTTAGCCTTGCATCGTGTTGAACATGAGAGCAACTATATATACTTCTTGTGAATACAGTCTGTGTACTCTGAGCCATCAGAGTGCTCAAAGGCTTCTTTACCACCTGGCTGGTCGGTTCTGGTATCTATACAATACTTGAATCGTTTGTAGCGCTTGGCACAAAGAGACAGATTTCAAGCTCCCATTCTTCAAAGGCATCGTGCCCTAAGTTGATAACAATCATGACGATCTACATGTGCATGTAGCATGTGTCGATGTACTTACACGATGAACTTAATCGAACTCCTGGAAACGGTACCCTATGAACACAATTGCCACCAAGTGTCAGTGCTGGAGTGGTTTCTTTGGCATGGTGTTCGCCATGCATTGAGGATGCACTGTTGAAATGACACGTGATTTGGCATTTGTACCTGTAAGTATAGGTCAGAAATTTCGCTGGCCAAGGGAGATGTACATCAAATGGCATGTTTTTTCTAAGGCATTTGAATAAAAAAAGCGTCTGCTACAGACAAAAGAGAGCACCAAAACCATTCGCTCTGAAACACCTATATGTGTAGTTTGAACTTAAAAGCAAATTTCCAGCTTACATCTGACTTTAACTGGTGCTTGCTTATTTATATGCCTGCACTGCTATTCTTCACGACAGGAATCTTAGCTACGTAAACAAATATCGTTCATAAACTGATGCCTTTTTTTACCATTCCAGTAGTGATTCTTAACTCCACCTAAAGCAGGCAGCGTGGATGACCAGCAGGCAATGACATTGTTATGCAGTCGTGTAAACTGCTAGCGAACGAACGCGAACTTTTAACCACTTTAGCCCACATTTTTGTACGCACATTACTTTCATATCACTTTCCATACGGATTATACATATGCAGGAAGACAGAAGATAATACGATAGAGACAAGCTATATGATACTATATATCACGGATGTATAAATATTTATTCCTCCATGATTATATCAAGGCGTGTAGAAGCAACTGCTCCTTTCGAGGGGAACTTGTAGGTTTTAATTTAAAATGTTCAAACCGACAGTTTTCTTCCATGTGTAAAAGTGCTACATATATAAGGTACTAGCATGCAGATTACCCAATATTCTGTTGCGGCTACATGTCACCGGGAATAATCAAGACACTAAGCTTTTTATAGCAAAACTTAAATATAGAACGCCACTAATAGACGTATGTTATTACTTCATCCGCGGGACTTACCTCAGACCTAATCACTCCTGACATAAAGGACATAGTTATGCCAACATTTGATCACGCCTTTTGTACACTTGGAACGTAACCAAAAGCTGATGTTATTTTAAGAAAACGTTCTCTGACTCACTTTTTTGGTTCCAGTTCACCCAGCACCACCACATTAACACATGCTAATTTTTGTACTTTTTAGACGACAGCTGTAACGCTCTGCTACTAATTCCTGTAGGGCCTAGTTTGTAAACATCAAATAACTACAGCATTAACTGAATACCTATACATACACATCAAACATAGACAGCGACACAGAGACATGTTGTAAAACACATTTTACAACTAAATTTGGCAGTTCAAATCTTCTCCCTGCTTTTGAAATCGAATGGATTATCGGGAT
Organism: Liolophura sinensis; assembly: GCF_032854445.1. Classification (NCBI taxonomy): domain Eukaryota; kingdom Metazoa; phylum Mollusca; class Polyplacophora; order Chitonida; family Chitonidae; genus Liolophura; species Liolophura sinensis. Next base: position 42,537,763 of record NC_088300.1, read on the forward strand.
GGTTTCTTGTTTAGTCATTTGTTTAAGAATATATTCTGGTTAGTCATTTGTTTAAGAATATGTTCTTCTTTCTCTTAATTTGAAGATTTATTAATACGGTTTTGTGTTCCTCTTTCCAGTTACACCTCACGGTACAACATGTCTGGCTTGGTAGACCTTGACGAGATCGTACGGCTTTGGGCCAAAGACATGTACGAAAGAACTAGAGGTAAAGACCTTCCAAAACTACAGGACGTCGGCCTGACCGTTAACTGGTCACATGTCAAGTTCATCTCCGGAAAGCCGGACTACGCTGAGCGTAGCAAGATTCCACGACAAAACGGCACCGTGTTGTTTCGATCCACGTACTTGAACAAGACAGACGCTCCCCAGGAGCATTCGTTCCGCACAGAGAGGACCACGTGTTCGTCTTACACGACCTGTGTGTCTAAAGGCTACACCAAGGGGGTTAATCTGGAACTAAAGCTGGCCCTCCCGGACGAGCTTGTGTCTGCAACAACGAGCTTTGGTCGGGAGGTCACAGTGGAAAGTACGGATGAGGAGACCAAAGAAGAGACCCTCACGTGGGGAGTGGACAGTACCATCAGAGTCCGGCCTAAGTACAAGGCCACCGCTGAGGTTGTCGTGGAAGAGGAGGAGTTCACGGCGAGCTTCGTGATGAGGGTTCGAATACGGGGCAGAATCAGTGTGGCTTTCACAAACCCAAAAGACAACAATGCCTTAGTGAAACTCGTGGAAAATGACATTTCAGCCGTTATGAAATACGCACAGGAAGACGGCAAAAAGGGTTTCGTAATTCAAGGCAAAAACGTTTTGTGGGACGTGGAGGGAAAGTGTAGTTTTAGATACGGCATTGAACAGAATGTGCAACTTCACGAAACGCCTCTCGAATGAGAGAATGTGACGTTACCAGATGTTGTGAGTGCCTATATACGCTGATGTATAGCAAAATGTTGTATCTCAGCCGTACTTTTGTGTAAAGGAATAGCCCACTGTACACCCCCTTTGGATGAGACGCAATACTGCATACTAGTGCAATAGATTTAGCTTTAATATATCAACGCTTCATCCATATTATAGTGTTTGTTAGAGCTGGTTCAACATGTCTAGGCTAAGCAGACTCTGTGTGCTGACTTCAACAATTACACCTTCCCCAACATGATTTAGAATTTCAACTCCAGATCTGTTTTAACAAACAAAAGAATAAAACACTTCATAAAAATTCAGATTTTAATTATTTAATACCAACATGTCTGATTTGCTGAATTTACCTGTGTATTAATAAGTTTCTCAATAAAATAACTCATTATTTTTTAAGTGAGTTTAAGAGGAAACATTATCAACACATGTACTATAAACTGTCAGCAATAACTATCTCATTTTGCATATCACATGTCCAAGATAATCCATGACCACTGCGCATGAGTACATATGGATACTGATGAAAGAGAATCCCGCGAACTTCTACCAAGTCCCTTATCAATACTTGTCCAACAGAAATCTGCTTAACGACAAAGTGTATAAAATTGACAACAGTAATGAATACAGGCCTAACATTTTCAAATAAACCAAAACGAATAACATCCATCAACTGGCTTTTCAACTGAGTAAATAATCTATGAGTATATTATTGCACCTGAAAGGCTTAACAGTTTTGCTGCAGAATCAGTTTATTTAAAGTCAGGAAGAAAATGAATCCAGCATCATGTTAGGTTCAACAAATAACAACTACAAAGACTACAGAATGCCAGAGCGAATAAAGCTACCCTGGTGTTTTTGTACCATAAAAAAATGGCTACTATAAAAACGAATATAAAATACAAATCAGTGTGTAATGTTGTACACATAAAAAGTATAATCTGTAAAAGAATCTAGATGATGACATGATCAGTTATGTGTAAACCATCATTGTATAACAAGTGACAAAATGACAAAACTTGCAAGAGACCACTCATAGGACAGGGATAAGCATAAACCATATGAAAGTTTGGGTAAAAGGAAGCCTAATCTAAGAATGAGCAGTGTCTAGAATTCCTAGATGTATGTGTGACTACGTTCCTTCTTCCATATCTTCTTCATCCTCAGCTTGCTCTAGACCATACTCGGACAACTTGGCTGCCCAGGATTTTGACACTTTTTTGTGAAGAATCAAAACAACTTGCTCCTTTTTAACCTACAGAAAAAATATAGCATTTAATTTTCATGCAAATAGTAGATATAGTAAAGCATTATGACCTCTGAAAATACAAGAGGAACGAAAGTGCAATGAACACTAGTGTATGATTATAATATAAGAGCTGAGTGATAAATTGCAACAAGCATTAAAATACAGAACAGATTATAAAACAAAACATCTTTTCATTTAACAAGCTTGGCGACAATGAAGTGTCCAAAATGACTTCTTATTTTACATGCATGGCAGAATAATAGAGTAAAAAAAAAAAAGAAAACTGTCTGCCTTGCAATAATAAGGTGTGCAAAAATTTGGTGTTTAAGTATTTCAATGTGCTTAGAATTATTGGGCAAAGTCCAAAATATACTTTAAGAGAAAAACAGACCCACTGCATATTACCTCATGATAACACTGATCCGGATCAATTGGTCCTGGTAACTTCTTTATTCTAGCTCTGTAGTTTGGCTGAACACGTTTACCTTTGTCCTTCATCCTAACAATCACACTGAAACCCCTGGAAGCAGGAACAGTTAAAACATGTATCATGTGTTTGTACAAGACCAGATGAAAGGATATTTTCAACATCAAATTGTTATTACCCATTTCTTTCACACTTATAAAAAAAAAACTATGTGAGGGGAGGTTAGGGAAACCTAAAGTTAACACCAATCTTATGAATATAACAATAAACATAATATATCCATATATGAAAAAAAACACACATGTGAAATGAGATGACATGGAAAAGGTAAAACTGTTACCATTCTGTGAACTCTGGTGGCTCTATAAGAGCATTACTTGGCTGTTTGGAAAAGCTCTTCAAGAATTTCGTCTTGACGGCTAGGCCTGGAATCACAATTTGCACTCTGACTTTGTCCTCACCCTGCTCCTCTGCAGTTACTGTTTGAAATAGAAAAGATATTAAATAATTCTTACATTTTCATTCAGAAGTAATGTATTAAATTTGATTTAGAATGACGATGACACCAAACATGATGACACCATTAAAATCAGGTCCCATCCTGATGCTTCTGCAGGAAACAATTACATGATTTATTTCATTTTTAGTTGGTTGTGCCTGTGGACTGGGCTCTCCTTTGAGCAGAACAGGCATCTGCTAGTGTTATTAGATAAACACCAAAGCTTCCAAACCCAAGAAAGCCAAGAAACAATCTTTGATGTTAACGCATACATGAACACCATTCCCCATCTAACAAAGTCATTCTCTTACAAGCAAACCTGTTTTCCAGTAACAAATTCCAAACTCACAGTTGATGGTAGCCTGATGAATCAGAACTGGTATGCTAAAACTGGTATTTACCTTCTAATTCATTTGGCTAATATGATCACATTGTGTTATCTTTCTATTTCGCACATCTTCAATACTCAGACTAGATAAGAGACCTGCTTCCAAAAAGTTTATTTCAATTTTTTTTTTGAGTTTCATTCCTTGAGATTTGTTTGAGACAAACTTCAGTTTCAAAATATGGACAACGCGGATGCGATGCTCGCAACATTCCTAACCATTCTTGCACGTACCACAAGTCCGCAACTATTGTTTACTTGGTCGTATGTGAATTAATGTAGTGTAAAGTACCAGTATGTTTGCAAAGTGTTGTAATGTACGGGGTGAAGTAATAATAATGGTGCAACAACAACGACACGCCCAAGAACACCAGACGATTACATTAACTTGTTTCAACTGAGTCATTATCAAAAAGTCGAAGAGGTTAAGTTCTAAGAAACTACGTACCGCCAAGAGGATCTTTAAATTCCTCCTCAACTGGAATGTTTGTGTCTGTTTCTTCTTCTGCCATTGTTACGAGATGGGCGAGAGAGTGCTCCAAGGGAGACGACTCCCGCAGAGCCTTTGAAAGAGACGGACAAAAAAATTTATTAATTTTCTGTGTGTGTTAGTGTTGTTATACTGATATATTGAACAATAAAACGGTAAGTTCTTCGTAAAAATGTAAAGGTATAATTGTTGATATGTGGTTTATAATACATGTAGGCCTATATGTCGTATTACGATATAAAAAGCACAGATGACGCCATAATCTTTACTCCATAATTATTTGGCCATTTAGGTACCGTGTGAACAATCAGTACGCTATAAACAGCCTACGGTGACGTTTCGTGTGTGTTCACATATGCAGAATTACACGCTGACTTGAAGGACAGTTTCGTTACTATTGGATACAGTGTATTATAAATGGACATGTGTATACAGTAGTTTTGTTGGATTAAGGGAATTATTTATTTATTTATTTGATTGATGTTTTACGCCGTACTCAAGAATATTTCACTTATACAGCCATCGGCAGGTTGCTGTCAGACCCCACTAAGGGATTAAGTTTGCCCCAAGTTTTCGGCTATATTTAATTCAGTATATGCATGAGTCGCCCTATATTTTTATGGTCAACACTTTATGGCAATCCCCGTCATAGAAACTATTTTGCTTCTGTCTACATGCACAAGCCAATCCTCAATCGTGTCTGCTATGGCACACCTATGCAGTTCGCGACTACATTGATACAGGTTCGAACTTTGAACTGATCGCGCAGATCAACTATAAGCTATACAGAAGATGCGAACCCAAGGCACGAGCTAAACCCAAACTGCACAACAAAGGCAACAATAAACATATATGGTTATAAGTTCAAGCTATATAATTGTTTCCATTGTAAGCGAGGGGGGGGGGGGGGGGGACTGCTCTATTTTGCGTGAAGATTTTGTACCAATTTCTTCATGATATAATAATTTACCTGTCCAATTAAAGTAGCTTTTGGCCGTTCAACAGGTTAAACTTTATGGCTCAGGAGTCAAGAGGAACTGCTTGCCTTGTTTCAATCATACACGTATCTGGGTCTACACAAGAACGATATTTTTAGAACTGAAGACGAATCTTCTACATTCCGAACCATACCTAGACAAGCCAGTTGTGAGCACCTATATAACCTTATTAGTGTACATGTCAATTAATAGTACTTGTTATACAAAAACGAAATACCACTATAAAATAAGATAGCAGAGGACCGTAGGTGTATAGCGTTATCTGGTGAACTTTGTATGGTTGTACGCTTTGGTGACCTTACACATGTGTATGTGCAGCGCATTTATCCGCCGTATCATCACCAGCATGTCTATGTTCGGGATCTTGGTCGTGCTTTGTATATTTGTGAAATTTAGTAAGTATACATGTATAGTGGTGTAAAATTTGCATAAAAGACATCATTGCCTCTGTCGGTATATATGGCGCTAAAGACTGATCGAGTGCATGCACGAATCACTGATCTGCTCATAACTTCTCAGCTTGTGATTAAATATTAAGTTTTGGGGACTACACATCATTGAACTCAGGTCAGCCATAAAGTATCTAAGCTTTTGACAGGTCGCATATATAACACTCATCAAGAACCTGCCCCCATTTGTTGCCTCTAATGTATGATTATGGCTTAACGCAAAGCCGGAAATGTTTCAGCCACATTGTTGTGATGTTGTCTAGGAGAACACATAGACTGAAGACTAGTGTACAAAACTTAAACACCTTGAAAGGTATTCAAACTCTAGAATGCTCGTCTCCATGAAACTTGTCCTCACCTACATGTGTCTTCTTTTATATTTGCCTCATCTACCTCCCATGGAAAAAATTCAAACCGTTTTAAATTACAATTTCCTTATACTCATTTGATTAACGGCCTGCATGGTTAGCGTGTCAGTATGGAGGAAAAACCCAGGAGCCTTTCACCAATGCGGTCTCTGTCAGTTTTCCATCTCATACTGGCTTCCTCTCTGGCCGTAAGCGGAAAGATCTTCTTGAAACCTGCGGATGGTTGTGAGTTTCCCGTGGTCTCTGCCCGGTTTCCTCCCAACTGTTGCGCCTGCAATTTGATCGACATGCAGGAGCAACGCATATAGGTTTTTGTTCTTGTCTTGGAGAAAAGACGGATGGTTTCGTCGAGCTGAAAAACTGAAAGCCCCTCCTGGAATAGTGTATATGGACATTGTCAGTTTCGACTTAAGCGTTCCTTGCTATATATACTATAAGCAACAGATTTATCAAGCTTTGTGACAGAGATGGTATGCAATAATGCAGGTATATACATGCATGGCTACATTGATGTAGCATGTATATTCACATAAACAACCCTCGGAAATGCTCAAAGCTGAAGTACACAGCACTAAGTTTGACCGATAATTTGTATTATCCATCTGTGTACCCATGTGCATTCATGTTTTCTACCCCAGTCTCTTTCATTTTACAGTGCTAATAGTTGTTTTGGAATGGGTCTAAAATCGTTTTAAAACTTTAAAATGCTCACTCATTTTAAAGCTATAAAAGCATGTTCAAAGTTTGAAAGTTGCCTCCGCTAATTTTCATCAATATATCCAGGAAGAGTAACATTTCTAAATCTTTACAAATACGACACGCATAGGTACTCCACATCCAACATATCGATGGAACTTTTGGTTTGTTTTTAGACGATGCTTGAAAAATAATAACAGAAAATTCAACATTTTCAGACGACACAAACACAAGAATCTAGGAATCACAAAAAGGGAATTTTGTATTTTTGTGTTATATTTGTTACGTACACACTAACCCTGCATATATGAGCGGTTGCATGCATGCGTGTATTTTAGTCAGCAATGAGGTGTACGTAGACAAAAGCTACCCTTACCTTGACGGACCGTTCGGGACTGATTGGTTCTTCGTGACGGAGACAGGAGACAAGAGCCCGCTACACTCCATCGTCTTCTACCCAGAACAACCCGGGGACTATGCCATGTACTTCTTCATCCCAGGGGCCGGAGGGTATGTGGAGGCCGAGTTGTACACTGAGTATCTTTCAAGGGTCGCCAGCCACGGGTAAATAGTGCATACTTCATATGCTAAGATATGAATTGGTTTCAATATAGCACATTATAATCTAACGCATGAATACACGAGTGTCGTCGAATCGAATACTGGAATGAAATGGCCGCATCATTGGAAGTACGTATAACATACGTTTATGCCATCGTGGTCTTATTAAGATCTGAATAAGTGCTTGTATGAAATTCCTATTTCAGTAATGTGTTATAACGCTGTGCCCAGGAATATACCATTCATATGACTTAACTTGTTATATTTATTTGATTGGTCTTTTACGCGGTACTCAAGAATATTTCACTTATAACCTCATGGTGGGAGGAAACGGTGCAGAGCCCGGCGGAAACCCACGACCATCCGCAGGTTGCTTGCAGACCTTCCCACGTACGGCCGGAGAGGATGCCAGCATGAGCTGGACTTGAACTCACAACTACCGCATTGGTGGATGCTCATGCTGGCCTCTTATAGGAAACCACCATACGGTATCGATATACATCGCAACTTAACCTCCTGACTCAGACCGTAGTCAAACAAACGAGAGCTTCATTAACCGGACACGCGATCCCCAGTTAATGACCAATGACCGATCGGCAACAAGTGTCCTAATGGAAATATACATACTGTGGATAAAGAAATTCGTGTGTCGATGTCAATAATGTTACTTTATAATGTTAACACTTAAAAGAAAAGACAACAGTGTGCTAAATTTATATTTACATCAATAAAGTATCCCACACCAAGTAAAAAGACAATTTTACTTTTCTGATCTGGCATAACAGGTAAAGTAAGCAAATCGTGCACACTGAGAAAGTTTAATTAAAGCGACGGCATGGTGAAAATTTTCACTAATCAGGCGCGAGTTATTTCTATAACCCGAGAACGCAGTTGTTTCTATTGAACAGTGTCAGCCAAACACTGTTTTGCCTTTTAACCACATGTGCGTAGGGTACGAGTGACGTGTGATCGTGTTTCCGGTTTCTGTAACATGTAAGAATTACAGATTAAAAGTTGATTTATAGAGTTAACAAACATGCCAGAACAAAATGACTGTGCTCATTTAGGCCTGTTTCCACTTCTCTTCCGAAGTAACTCAGGTTATATCATTTGTTGCCTTTTCTTTTAATGGCTAGCTAAAGTCCCACGCCACGACGTCCGATAATCCCTTGTCTCATCCTGCAGGTTCATCGTGATTGGGACAGATCTGATCTTCCCAGCGGCGACCCCGCCCCTCTCCCCCACCCAGGCGGCAGAGTATGCGGTCAAGTCAAACCAAAGTGACAAATTTGTCAGTCAGTACAGATGGGTATGTCACCAACATAACATAAATTCATTTCTAAATTGAAGTTCATGCAGCTGGTCCTGGATCAACTGCTGGACCCTAAGTTGTGAAAATTAAAATCTTAATGTCATTTCATTTTTTCCCTTTACTCGCACTGAACTACCATTAATAACATGTTGGTGTGTTAAGTAGTGCTATGAATTCTTTCTGCATTCAGATGGAGACTAACTTACAAACTAAGTTAGCACAAAAGTCCCCGGGGGTTGGGATCTGGTGGAACTACACAGCCTTAGGAAGTCACTCCTCGGGTGGGGACGTCGCGCGACTACTTTTAGAATCCAATCATACATTTGCCCAGGTAAACAAACGATGTATTCCAAATCTGCAATCAATGTGAAACTACTGCATGACGCGCCCCGCGGCACAACAGAACCCACCTACATACTTTATTGCTAATACTTTCAGGCCTGTCACTTTTTAAAAATATATACAGTTGTTGAAAACAGGTATAACTAAAGCGTGCAATGCATTGGTTTTTTTGTTTTCTTTCTAAAATTATGACGCCAACATGTGCGCCACCATTATCGACCGATAATGTTAATATTTGACCATTGTTGTTTTATTCCTTTGACGTATCCAAGAAATCTTTGCGTTGATGATCTGAATGGCAAGCATTGTCAGTAGAGGTGTCTTCTTGTATAAGGCACAACACAATCCTGACATTTCACAGAGCTCACTGCTGTATCGCTGATGCTGATATACTACACGCATTCAGTCACAATATGCTAACACCAACGCGACCAGGTAGTTGATATATATAGGTCTACGCCCTTTTTCTGATCACAAAATGAAAATGTATCATTGTACCCAATCTTGTGGCCTAAGGTATACTCTGCCCTGACTTGATGCGTGTATCCAGGTCTCTGACTTACGGTGGGCAGATACATGCAGCTTGTCACCAACCGCTGTGGCGCACATATGTTCCATCATTCACTCGATTGCAGTCACTAATTAGTGATAATACTCTATATTGGATTTAATGTTCTTCTTTAATATGTACGCGTATACAGACGCGTCGACTGTTAAACGCATGTTGCTGTATTGCGCAGAGTGCTATATTCCTGGAGCCAGTGGGCATCACGTTTTCCCAGCCTATCAACTTCTCCGTGCCGTCCCTGATGTATGGTGCTGAGTTGTCGGAGGAGCACAGGCCAAGGACCCCACCTTGTGTCATCCCAGGATTTGGCTACCAGAAATTCTACAAACTCTGGACACCCACAAAAGTTATGATCGAGAGCAAGGTAAGGACGAAGGCCCGCAACGAATATCCTTGAATAATTTCATTTCAGTTCAAGGATGACGTTTCTCAAGCAATATAAACATGTAACAATTAGCTAAAGAAATAGGCTATGTGAAGCAAAACAAACACGAGAAGCCAAGCGCTCATTCCATCGAAGCTTAAATGTTTCAGAGGAAAGAACGAAATGCACAAGGGAGAGGGATGACGGTTTTGTCTTGTTTGATTTCACGCTGGCTTTACGTTACACCGTACTCTTAATAGTTCACCTATTTTGAAGGCCACCAAGTTTATGGTTGGATGCCTGTGACAGATCTTATTCTTAGGTAAAGTCCTCCATGGATGTTAGCAATCAACTCATTGACTAGTTTAACACTGAACTTCGAGAATAATACGCTGGCTCTATCCTTCTGTATAATACACAACGTATATAGTTACTGTACTTCGTCATAGCTACCATACGGTAATTGTTCTCTGTCCTATTCACAGGGCTATGGCCATTGTGACATCCTGGACCAGGCCGGATGGGAAGGTGAGTTTTGAACCAAAAGAATGCAAAGGCAAAAGAATCAAATTTACTGTAGGTATGGCAGTGATGCAATGTATATGATGGCGCGATTCCACAAGAGGACTTATCGCTCGAGTCATTGTTAAAATGTCAAGTAATAATGTGTAGCCTACAGACTCTGATGTTCACTCTTAAGTTCAAAAAGACGTATCCAAATGGGTTTAAAATGTACCCAAGTGTGCTAGGACGCAGGTGTCTATATTATACCTATCTCAGCTGGATGTATTTGTTTATTGGGGTACAATATGCCATATTGTATCCCAGGTGTTTACAAAGCCAAAGATCGTCAAACAATAGGGTAACCTCCATCAACCGAGTTTTATGTTTTTCCAACTCTAATGCTAGGCAAAGCGGCATAAAAATCTACTGTTCAAAATAAAATTTGATTAGAAAGGTCCTCTTGAAAAGGAGTGCCTTGTTTGTATGTTCAGATCGTGTTGGTAAATTCACCATATGGTTGTGATCATGAGGCAAAAGAAACCTTTACATTTTCTACAAAGACACTGATCTTTTGTGTTTCAGTTTGTTCCACCCTAAAGATCTGTGTAACCGGCAACAACACTGACTTGAAGCTTTATCATGACTTCATGCAGGGAATGACATCCGCCTTTCTGGTCAGCACTATGCTCGGGTACAATGACAGTATAGCCTATGTTATAGACGAGGAGCAAGGTACCAATAACTTATCTGCAAGATGAATACGAGTTCAAATGAAAACACACCCGATTCCAGTAACACAATTATTCTCCCGAAGGATTTGTTAGAAATGTGCACAAACTGGTCATTTGGAAGAAACAATAAAAGGTCACATCTTGGCTGCTCTGGCATCATGCAGTCAATATCAACCTTGTCTCGACCTTTTTTCTGATTTCTATTGATTTTACGATTAATGATAAAAAGAAGTGGTGGTTGCACTTTCTCTACGGAAAAGACAAAAAGTGGTGCAAAGAAAAGAGGTAAGAACAAATGCTTTTTACACATCTCAGATATTTATTGCATTGACCTGATTGTGAGATGTCATTAAATAAAAGAGTGGCACATGTTGGAAGCTATGGGTTTAGAAGAATCTACATATGTATGTGTTTAAAAAAACATAGCAATTTCGATTAATAAAGAGGTAGCCCTGTATCACATACAACCTAAAAGTCTCTGTCTCCTGTGTGGATCCAGAAACGCAAGACTATCTGATCACATAGTTAACTAAGTCTCTGATCTGACTGACAACCAGGTCCTGTTGTGTCCGATGGATGAGGTGACCTCCCTTTGCAAAGACAAGTACGCGTGTATACCAGTCCTTATCACCACCTGCCAACAAATATATACGTACAATCCCAAACCCAAAATGCAACCCAATACTAAAGCTTTCTGTCTGTGTGTCTTCTCTCTGTTAAAGGGGACTTATCTAGCTGTACAGACATGACATATTGACTGTGTTTTTGTAATAACATATACTCAATTAATTTCATGGAAAAAATGAAGTCCTAAAGTATTAGTGCAAATTCGTACCTGTGTTGAACTGTTGGGATGGCTGAGTGTCCTTGTCATAATACACAATGTTATCAGCGGGTAAGTGGATTTCCTTAAGCATCTCAAAGGGCCGCTGCCATTCCACTATTCTGTCATTCTGAGACATGACAAATACCACTGGTAACCTCTTTGCGGCAATAGCCTTGGCATAATCCAAATTCTGCAAAGTAATGTTTCTCACAACCTTTAATATCGTCACAAGCAACTGTTCAAATAGAAGTAAATTATATCCACAGTAATCATATCATCACAGGAGACCTAACCAGCTCCATCAGTTGGTTAAAAGTGCTCGCTTGCATGACCGATGAAGACATGCATTCAAATGCTGCTCTCACTTGTTTGGCTGTAACGCTTTTATTGATGGTCTAATAGGTTTGTTAAGTACATACAGAAGGTGGAGATTTACTTTAGGATAGGTTCCTTTGTCAAAAGTACTGACTGTCATCACATAAGAAAAAACACTTTGTGCACGCAGTGAGGGCAGGCAAATGAAGACACGAAAACAACAATGGCCAAGCTCCACTAATACAAATAAGATAAACAATTGAGAACTGACAAATGTACACTTCTACAACATGATCTCTGGTTTCTAATATGTGTCAACATGTGTAAAAATCAAATAAAGAACAAATAAATATTCCTGGATCCAATACTGTTATTATCCAAAATTTTAATGTTATTTAAATTTATTTATTTATTTGATTGGTGTTTTACGCTGTACTCAAAAATATTTCACTTATACAACAGTGGCCAGCATTAATGTTATTTATAATACAAACATTTAGACATACAGAGGTACTGACACCTTACCTTGTCAAAGTCACCTGAGACTACAGTCTGAATAGCTGCTTTCAAATGAGAGACAGTTCTGTGACAGTAAAACCTACAACGAAATAAAGAAATGTCTATAACTAAAATATTAAAATTTATAAGTATCAATATTTTCAATTTATAAAATACTTTCCTAGGGATTCTAATATTATTACACACTTACCTAAACAATTTAAACACATAATATGTTTCTATTAACAAGATTGAACTATGACAAGGTCAGGTTGCAATTTTCTTTCATATACCTTTATTATTATTATTATTATTATTATTATTATTACTATCTGGAGTAACAAATGAAGAAACTGAAATTGAAATTATTACCAGTTCTCTTATACTGGTGCACGAGGAGTTTCGAGAAAATTGGCTGGAAGACAGGATTCCTGAGGAATGCTGCGAATGTCTGTAACATCCAATATGGCTGAGCAGTTCTGGGGGTAAAACACAGTGACGATTTCATCACACAATGCGTACAGTGTACAGAAATACCTTTGTTTATTTATTTATTTATTTGATTGGTGTTTTTACGCCATGGTCAAGAATATTTCACTTACACAACAACGACCAGCATTATGGTGGAAGGAAACAAGGCAGAGCCCGGAGGAAACCCACGACCATCCGCAGGGATGCTGGTTGACCTTCCCAAGTATGACCTGAGAGGAAGCCAGCATGAGCTGTACTTCACCTCACAGCAACTCCATGGGAGCTCGTGGTAATTGCTCTATGCTGGCATGCTGACCTCCTCAGCCAGAAATACCTTTGTCAGATGGAACACAATTACACTGAACTCCAAAACTGTCCATACATATGATTGCAGTTAGGATTATATGGATCAAAAAAAAAAATGTAAAAATTTGACAGCTGCACATTCTAATTGTTAAAGTTTCCAACCCATGCAACACTTACTGCTGAGGTACATATCCACATGGGGAAAGGAAAACAGCAGACTTCAACATTTTCCTCAGCACAAAACTTGTACGCAGCTGCTGTCCCTTGGCTGTGAGCTATCACCAGATCAACTCTGAAATAAAATTGGTGTAAATAATGTCAGATTTAGAGGGTTGTCACTCCAAACCATCAGATTCAAGACACCCACACTCTAACCCAACCAACCATGCAGGGAACTCAAGTTTCCAACTTTGCACTCCATTGTTTACTGATACCCAGTCTTTCACTTCACACCCCACAGTCACAGTTCACTGACACTATGTCTACTACTCCACACTCCACAGTCACAGTCTACTGACACCCAGTACTTCACTTCACACTCCACAGTTTACTGACATGCAGGGTTCCACTTCACACTCCACAGTCACAGTTTACTGACATGCAGGGTTCCACTTCACATTCCACAGTCACAGTTTACTGACACCCTGTACTCCACTTCACACTCCACAGTCACAGTTTACTGATACCCAGCCTTCCACTTCACATTCCACAGTCACAGTTCACTGACACTAAGTCTACTACTCCACACTCCAAGTCACAGTTTACTGACACCCAGTACTCCACTTCACACTCCACAGTCACAGTTTACTGACATGCAGGGTTCCACTTCACACTCCACAGTCACAGTTTACTGACATGCAGGGTTCCACTTCACACCCCACAGTCACAGTTTACTGACATGCAGGGTTCCACTTCACATTCCACAGTCACAGTTTACTGACACCCAGTACTCCACTTCACACTCACAGTCACAGTTTACTGACATGCAGGGTTCCACTTCACATTCCACAGTCACAGTTTACTGACACCCAGTACTCCACTTCACACTCCACAGTCACAGTTTACTGACATGCAGGGTTCCACTTCACACTCCACAGTCACAGTTTACTGACATGCAGGGTTCCATTTCACATTCCACAGTCACAGTTTACTGACATGCAGGGTTCCACTTCACACTCCACAGTCACAGTTTACTGACATGCAGGGTTCCACTTCACATTCCACAGTCACAGTTTACTGACACCCAGTCTTCCACTTCACATTCCAGTCAGCGTTTAGCGACACCAAGCCTCCAACTTTAAACTCCATGGTCAGTTTACTGACACCCAGCCTTCCACTTCACACCTAACAGTCAGTTTACTGACACTCAGTTTTCTACTGCACATCTCACACTCACAGTTTACTCACACCAAGTCTTCCACTTCACACCTCACTGTAACAGTTTACCGATACCTAGTCTTCCACTTCAATTCACACTCTCTACGAACAGAACTCTTCCACTTCACACTCTCTACGAACAGAAAAAGACTGAATTGTAACAAGTTTGGGTTTCAATTTTTTTTCACATATCATTATTAATATTATTATTATTATTACTATCTGGAGTAACAAATGAAGAAAATGAAACTGAAATTATTACTTATGAATGCTTATACATTGCCTAAAAATGCTTTACCTGTTTATCTGCAAATGTGTGCAGACTCGCCTGAGAAAGTCAGCCTTCTCAACAGTCGAGTGAGTGAGACGGAATATATCCTTCTCTGGCAGTGGGCTTAGCTTGAATCCTGTAATATTGAATCAGAAAGAATGCACTTGTCAGATGTACCTGCGGCCTGTTTCACAATGCCAGGAAACTACCAGGACGGCCAACTGTACAGTTATTACTTGTAAAATAAGCAGTCATGTGTATGCAATGTTCCATGTTCTTGATGAAGCTAGGTATTTATCTGAAATGTAGTAAGGCTTGCTTTTAGTACAGGTAGTGGTTTTTCAGTATAACTTGGGCATATTCATTTTTTCTTTCACGTAAATTAAAAAGATATTTAAGGTTATAGGAATTTTATTTTTTATTTCAAACTATTTTCAAATTCTTCATATTGTACCTGGGTATGTTGGTAAGACAACCCTTAGACCCATATCCAGCAGGGCAGGGACCAGATTGAGAAAGTCTTCAGATCCCCCTGGCACACCGTGAGAACAGAGGGCAACTGGGTGGGTGGGGTCACCCACGACAACCACGCCCAGGTCAAACTTCACACCCCACTGCTCTACAGGCACAACGGTCACGTGTTGCTTCACAGCTTCTAATGAGGAATACAGCTGGTCTCTGGGCTGTGTGCAAAGATTTCGGCACAGTGATGTTGGGGTGTAGAATGGAGACGAATATCCTGAGAGTGACCTCTGCATGTACCAAGTCAACTGTGTTCTCTTTCCTTGCAATGCAGATTGTCTGACAAAAGAATGCTTATAGGAAAGTGGGCAGAAATATGTCCTGTACTCGTTTGTTGCAAATAATACTAATCTCGATGCCCTTTGGAACATTTTTGAGGTACAAATGTGCAAAGTCATTTCCCAAATATCCGAGCAGCAATCAGTAAACTGGCTGTCAGTGTGACATTCAAACTTCACAACTTGACATTTTTTATACGCTGTTGTTGTTGTTGCAGACGTTCAGAGCTCAACTCCATCACAGAGGACACACAAGATCTAGCGTTTATTATGGACAGTGTGTTGTACAGGGTTCGACAAATAATTTAATCCATAACAAACCATAGCCTGAAAAAAGTTTTATCTGTCAATATCAAAAACGATTCACAACACATTACCGGCGTTCAATGTCAATAGCGCCACTTCAGCTATGACCATGAGTTATTCCCCTTCGTGTGCATTGAGCCTAAACTCTACACACACAATGGTGTCGTTCCTCTGTGTATGCGTGCATGTTTGTCTGCTTGGGGTTTAACATACTTAACATTTTTCAGTCACACGAGGACAAGGAGTCATTAGGTTGTACACATAATATGTATTCTTGTGGTAGGGCGAGTCCATGCGGCCAAAGTGCTGACGCCACTGCAGTATCATGCCGAAGACACCAGGCATGACACCTCATCGAGTCACATTATACTGACACCTGGCCAAGCAGCCATGTTTCCTCGCTCTAGCTTCTCAGTGCTGGTCGCAAAGCGAGGCAGCAGCAAGTACCATTTTTAAAGTTTTTAATATGACCCGACGAGGGTTTGATCCCGGGTCTCCCGACTTTGAGTTCCTCTGTGCGTATAACCACGTGAAAACTAGTGTAAAGGTGCAGATATCAATCAGGACAAGAAATCAATGAACCTATTATCGAAAATGGGATGAGCACGATCTACATGTGATGCAGAAGAGATCAAGGGTATTGCGTTTTTGTAAGATTTCAAAGAAATGCCCAGAGTATACGGAGTTAGTATTACCGTGAGCGTGAGATAAGCATGTAGGGCCTACATGGGCTGGTAATGGCGTGTCATGACAGTTATTCCAGTCTAAGGACATTGAAAAATTATATAATGCATGCAGGCGTATTAGTGAAGGAATGTCTATCAACAATGAGTAATGCTTGTTATTCTATTCCTTCATCAGTATAAATTTACGTGTTTACATTGAGTGCCATCATGGGTGAAATAAAAGAATGAATGAATGATGTGAGATTGGGAAATGTCTTTATAACTGTACATGTAACCATAAACTTTAACAGATACGAAATAACTGAGTAGAATGTATATACTATATGATTCTACTTTTCTAAGGAACGGCGCACCTAATTGCATTGTACATGTCTCGTAGGTAGGACACTTTAAATTAATCTCGTTGTGTTACGCATGCTTTCTGTTATACGATAACATTGTCCTCCTTGGTAGGCACTTTCTTTCTGGGCTTTCTCACGTTCAGAAAAGGGGCGCAAACCAGGACATCTTGATTGGGAGCCATGTGGCAGCGGCATCGGGTGGTCAGCATTGGGACGTCGAGATATGGTCGAAATAATATTCATGACGACTTGAAAATAAAAAACCAGCAAATAAACTCAATTGTACCTCCTAAACATCGATGTGTTTTTGATTTGCATTACAATATTTATATATACATGCAGAATGTGCTAAAATTTACAGAATTACATACTTATAACAATAATGAGAGTCGGAAGGAAATTTGTCCCGTGTGGGGGAGTTTCAAAGGTTTACCCCGCGCACTTCGGTTTCTTTCATACAAGTTGAAAGTTTTTGTTCATTACGTTAAACAACAATCAACTTTAATAAACAATAAATAAATACATACATAAATAAACAAATAAATAAAAGAACAAAAATCTACGTTAAAAGTCTTTATGCGTACACATTTACACTGACCGTCATGTCGACCGTTAATGTGGTGCAATTTTGTCCAAGGACTAGTCGAATTCAATTGATGGGATTAAAATAGGGCAAGGGTGGGGGTTATTGTAATGACGTTTTTCACCCCCAATGAAGCACGCTAGCCAGATCTTGAAGTTGTTTACCCTCAGTTCCTTAATATAGTTGTATGGTAGTTATAGTACATAAAGAAAAAAATTATAATAATAATTAAAAAAAAGAGTAAGTAACAGTAGTGATGGAAGGCTAGGGTACAAATGTGTGTGTGTGTGTGGGGGGGGGGGGGGGGGGTGGGTGAAGGATCCAGGAGGCTTCAAGACACAAAACCCCCTGATGAGAGTAAATGAAGTTCTATACATAAAGTGACGTTAATTGTATTAGTAAAATACCACTCTACCTTTTAAATCAACACTGCCGCTGCCCAAGTACAAAGTTCTTTTGACCATTTTCTATCTGTATAGACATGATTGTCTAATGTCTGCATTACTATACACTTATTATATGATGTCAGTTTCAACAAAATCCAATACATTTTGTAATATTTCTGTGCAAGACTATGGAGCCTATATTACCTGCATGCGGTCAAAACTGCTAATGAAGTGGGTTTTCCAAAGCAAAGTCTACATTTGCAACCTTATAGTTACCGATATTTCCATAGCAACATATACAAAACATGAAGCAAACAGTTATTTGTAACATACATTAATGTCCTTTATTTACACTCGACAGTAACATAATAACATTTACATGCAAATTATTCTTCGATTTTAATACTGAAGAATTACACCGGTATCGTAATTCCTCCAGTAAGGAATATGCGTAAGCTCGTGGATTAGCAATTCCTTGAACTTGGAATATACCTCGTTGAACCAGCTTGGGGTGCTGTACAGAAGTGAAGATCAGCAATTCGTTGCTCTTGAGAAACTGTGAATAAGCACACGAGTTAGTAAAAACTACACAGGTCGTAACACAGTTAACATGAGATGTGCATAGAAGCGCACAGGTTAGTAACTATTTAATATGGAATATGCGTAAGGACGCAAGTTAGTTACTAACTTAACATGAGATATTCATAAGCGCACGGGTTAGTAACTCAATTAACACGGGATATGGGTAAGGACGCAAGTTAGTAACCCATTTAACATGGGATATGCGTAAGCAAGAGGGCTATAGTAACTCACTGAACCGTGAGTAACGTGCACTGTACAGGTATAAGAACACGAGGTTATCACCATTCGTACGTGTGGTATCGCACGTGGCACCATTTGTACGTGTGTCATTGAATAAGTATTAACGCGAGTATAGCACCTTTTGAACATGAGGCACTGTACGTGATACCATTTGTACTTGTTGGTTCATTCATACCACATGTATGTTGTACTGTACTCTACATAGTACGTGTGACAGTCGTACGTGGTACTATTTAAACTTGTGTGAAGGATGCATTGCACCCATTTTTTCCTGTGTATTAGGTGCAGGTGCGACATCCTGTATGATCTCTAATAATCTTTACGTAACGCACTCAATATGACAACATGAAAGTCAGTGTAAAGAAAACCTTCGCTTAAACCAGTTTTGAGGAGATTATTTAGTAGAGAGGTCAACCCCAATATCATAAGTGCCTGTTACCCAGCCTTTGTGCTCATCGAGGCTGGCACAATAATTTGAGATATATACAGCTATGTCAACAAGGGAGGGAACTCGGGGACTTTAGAGGCGAATTAATTAAGCGAGTCTGGTTGTAAATTCAACGCATGGACAGGTCATGGAGAGAGAAGTGTTGGAGCAAGCCTTTGATAAGTCTGTCTTGAGGACAGAGACCGCGAGAACAGACAATAACGGCTCTTTATTAGCCTCTTGTGGGTTTTATCTTACCGAGTGTGTACAAAACTTACCTGACAGGCTAGTTATGTAGAGGCTTGTAGGGGCACTTAAGCTCCAATATTCACTATCAAGCATAATGCAGCCATGGAAAATGCTGAGTCGCTGTGTGCGTATGACCCTTGGTTGATCTGCCTTTATTTCACATGGGCGGGAATAAAACTATAGTTCCTTTATACCAACACGACATGCATATGATCCTCACAACTACAGTACAGTTTTGTAAATTTTTTAAAGCGAAGATCGCGTTAAAGACCAATGAAGTAAATTACCGGTAGT
This sequence comes from Liolophura sinensis, assembly GCF_032854445.1. Classification (NCBI taxonomy): domain Eukaryota; kingdom Metazoa; phylum Mollusca; class Polyplacophora; order Chitonida; family Chitonidae; genus Liolophura; species Liolophura sinensis. Next base: position 42,557,582 of record NC_088300.1, read on the forward strand.
TAAGATTTATCAAATACTGCTGGATGAAGCTCGTTGGCACTGCGCCTTGCTCCTTTTGTTTTAAGATTAGTTTATCTGGGTGAAGAAAGACATTTAGTATCTGCAGCAGAGTGTGTACATGCAAGAATTTCGCGTCCGCAATGTCGGTAGCACACCGTAAGGTCTATAGTAAAAATATGGGATACGTCTTAGGATAAGTTGCATATATACCCATTTACAGGTGAGAACAATCTGAACTAAAACAGACCTCGTCTATGTAGCCGAAGAATTTTCACGTATACGATGGTGGCCAGTTGTATGGAAAGAGAAAACCGGGGTGAGTCGTGAAATCCGTGACGTTTGGCAGGTTGCTGTCTTTCCTATGCTTGACGAAAACAAGTGATCTTCAACCAATATTAGACTACTTATAATCACCAAATCCCCAGAATAACAATGAGAGCGAAGGAATTTAAAATTTCCATGTCCACGTCTACGTTCGGGATTGAACCTGCTCTTCGTATGTCTTAGCGATCTAGGCTCATTTATTATCCCAATCTGTATTTCGGCTATAAAATGTCATAATGTTTGAAAAGGAAAGTTTGGCACTCATTGGAATTTGCCGTTTGCGCCACCACACGTATGGATCTGTCAGTAATTTCATAGATCCACTAATTTAATTGAGATATTTGTTGCAGGGGTGTGTTATCAGCGAGCCTATCTGTTGTTTGTTTGCCGGCCTGTCTCGGCTAGAGCTAGGTGCACCCTTTATCAGACGGACGAGCCTCTGTGTTCTACAACGGCTGGTTTATGACGGTTATAAAACTATCATAACTCCACGACAGACATTTTAATTGGTTGAGATCAAACTGACCAGATAGGGCTCAAATGGAACCTCCCGACGAAAAGCACGCTGCTTTATATCTGCATTACAGTTCTCCGGTGTTTTCGGACCGGAGCCTCATAACAGTGGTGGAAGAAACGGAACCTGTGATCAAATGAGCTGAGAGAATTCACAAACTTGCCGTTTTTGTATTCTAAATAATGGAGTCGTCCTTCCTGAAAATCGATGACTACTCCACATATCTAGGTAAGATACAAAATTTGTGGTCCAAGACCCTCAACTAGTGTGCTCAGACTTAGAGATCTCTTGTCAAAAGGCTATAGAATTACCTCTGTCAAGCATTCACTTTTTTATTGTTCTCAGTACCGGTACTTCTCATGAACGTTCACATCCGATTCCTGATTTCCCACAAATAATATAAAATAAGCATTATTTGAACTTTCCTGCTGCGCAATGAAAAGCAGTAGTAGTGTGTTAGGCGTAATGTCTTATGTCTTTGGCAGTGAGGCAAAACTAAAAACATGTATTTGTGTATGATGTCCGGAAACTATGCTGACTCAGGATCCCCTCGTCAGTGCAGTGTCTGTAAGTTCAAGCCCAGCTCATGCTGGGTAATAGGCAGGTCTGTCAGCAGCAGGCCTGGTGGTGGTTTTGATGTCTTGTACGTCTCTTAGTTAGTTAAGACATCTTGAATGTATCTCTGTTAGGTCAGATATCCTGGATGTGCCTTTGTTAATTCATATTCCCCTGTGTGTTCTGTGGGTTTAGATTTTTTTATGCAATCTGGCTGGTCAACACGTGGAACTGAGTCTTAATTGGCTTTTCAGATGTGACACCCTGAGTCTTTTTCCTGTCAAATGTGCCATTCTCCGTCTTTTCTTGTCAGATGTGTCACTTCGAGTCTTTTTGCTGTCAGATATGACACACGGAGTCTTTTTGCCGTCAGATGTCCCATTCTCAGTCTTTTCTTGTCAAATGTGCCCCTTTGAGTCTTTTCTTGTCAGATGTGACACACGGAGTATTTTCCTGTCAGATGTGTCATTCTCAGTTTTTTTTCTTGTCAGATGTGCCAGTCTAAGTGGTTTTTTTTGTCAGACCTGACGCGCTAAGTCTTATATTGATATTTGATGAAAATCTATATTCCAGCACATATTGGCCACCTCTCTTTTAAACATAGTGGCTGTGATTACATATAAAATCTACTAAATGGCGCAATTATAGAAACCATTCTATGGAACTCAATCTCATTTTACACAGTTCTCGGTCAGGTTGGAGATTTGGTTAACCTAGTTTGTTCATTTTACCTTACCGTTTATACAAGCGTCTTAATTTAGGGTCCTTAAGCTTGTTGGCTCATTCCATTAAAACGTGTCACTTGCAATCGGAGTGCCTGGGGTGCACCGATCTTAGTCAAAATACTCACTAAATTCCCCACGTGTAAGGCACATATTTGCATAGCATATTGGTGGAAGACATATTACGAGTAGTCTTCAAGCGTAAGAGGAAACAAACGATCATAAAAGAATCGTCAACCGCTTATTATCAACATGGCCCCAAGAACAGTAGGAGCTGGAGCAAACTGACTGTCACCACTCCGCCAAGACCCGCTCGAACAGCTCGAAAGTAACTTCGGTTATATATATACAGTAAGTCGGCTGGATCCCCTCATAACATCCACCATACTCGGCATTAGATTGATGCTTATTCTGAGACAAACGCGCCCAGAGGCAAAAACCTTTCTTTCACGATATACAACTGACGGTTAGATCCTCTTATAACCCACCCTTTCCATTAGAGTGCTGCTTGTGGCAAGACGACCCTGCATATACAGAGGTGAAACCTCAGGTTCCCTCACGTTATAAAACTGACGGTTAGACGGTCCCAGTCTACAGATGTGAAACCTGGGTTCTTTCAAGTTATACAACTGACGGTTAGGTGCCCCTATAACCAACCTTTCATACACGTCATTAGACTGCTGTTTGCGCCAAGACGACCCTGCATATACAGAGGTGAAACCTCAGGTTCTCTCACGATATAAAACTGACGGTTAGACCCCCTTATAACCAACCCTTTCCATTAGACTGCTGCTTGCGCCAAGACGACCCTGCATATACAGAGGTGAAACCTCAGGTTCCCTCACGTTATAAAACTGACGGTTAGATCCCCTTATAACCAACCCTTTCCATTAAAATGGTGCTTGTGGCAAGACGACCCTGCATATACAGAGATGAAACCTCAGGTTCCCTCACGTTATAAAACCTCAGGTTCCCTCACGTTATAAAACTGACGGTTAGATCCCCTTATAACCAACCCTTTCCATTAGAATAATGCTTGTGGCAAGACGACCCTGCATTTACAGAGGTGAAACCTCAGGTTCCCTCACGTTATAAAACTGACGGTTAGATCCCCTTATAACCAACCCTTTCCATTAGAATAATGCTTGTGGCAAGACGACCCTGCATTTACAGAGGTGAAACCTCAGGTTCCCTCACGATATAAAACTGACGGTTAGATCCCCTTATAACCCACCCTTTCCATTAGAATGCTGCTTGCGCCAAGATGACCCTGCATATACAGAGGTGAAACCTCAGGTTCCCTCACGTTATAAAACTGACGGTTAGATCCCCTTATAACCCACCCTTTCCATTAGAATGCTGTGTGCGGCAAGACGACCCTGCATATACAGAGGTGAAACCTCAGGTTCCCTCACGTTATAAAACTGACGGTTAGATCCCCTTATAACCCACCCTTTCCATTAGAATGCTGCTTGTGGCAAGACGACCCTGCATATACAGAGGTGAAACCTCAGGTTCCCTCACGATATAAAACTGACGGTTAGATCCCCTTACAACTAACCTTTCATACACGTCATTAGACCGGTGCTTGGCCTAAGACGGCCCCAGCATATGGGTGCAAAACCTGTGGTTCCCTCACGCCCTTCACACACTCCATTAGAACGATGCTTGTGCTAAAACGGCCCCATTTACAGAGGTGAGACCTTTGGTTCTCTCGCGATATAGAACTCACAGTTAGGACACCTTATAACCAACCCTCTATACACGACTGAGACCGGTGCTTATGCTAAGGCGACCCCGATCACTGAGGTGAAACCTTTGGTTCTCTTACGTTATACAACTGACGGTTAGACCCCTTATAATCGGCCCCAATGCAGTCCTTCACAATGGTGCTTGTATAGTCAAGAGGCCGTAAATAATCCCGCCTGAGAAGTATCCCATTTACACAAATCTTAGAGAGAAGCAGATTATTAATATTACTCTCCGCTGGGATTTATGGTTGTTTATTAATACTTCTGGGCCAATGTCTTTGTTTTTCTATCGTATATCATGGCTAATCTAATCGACAGATTCCCCGCGAATACGTTTCAACGTTATGTACAAGGGTTATACTGCCAATACCTCTTCAGTGCTATCTATGTGGGCTGGCATTTACAGTTTAGCTGCACGAAATTTACATATATCTGCCATCAATGCATCAGTATATAATTCCATCTTTAGCGAACGCATAGATTAACCCCCTTCTGTAACCCCCACAGATCCTGTGTGTGATTAAGTGGTGTGGGCCAGCAAAGTGACGATAAAGATAAAATCAAACCTGACCGAATAAAAACTGACCAGCCTTACTTCTGAAAACTATACTGTCAGTTTTGTCTTCGTTCTGTTCTTCACGAAGTTACATATACGTACTCTTAATCTGCACTTCATATTTTGTAAAAATAACATTGTTTCTTGGACCGCTATTTTCTTACAAATATTTTGCAATGTCTCAGGGTAAGACTTCTAACGTCAAAATAAAAATAAATTCCAATGATTTAAAGAAAATTGTAGCATTTGGTTATTCAATGATAATTCTTTCACAGGAAGAGTCATCTGTGGATCTGATTTCCACGATAATGACCATGCAGTGGATTTAAGGATAAAACCTGGGCACAATCGGGATGGTGACGGAATAGACGCTGAGACTAAAGCCTGCAAGAAGCCCGTGGCTTGTACCGAAGAGAAATCTGTGTCCCAAGATAGTGGCGTTCAAGACGATGATACGTCAAGGTCAAATGCCCTAAAGACGCCACGACATGGCAAAAGGGATACAGCCACGTGTGATAAAGGCACGTATGACACAGACACGTGTGACGAAGGCACGTGTGATACAGCCACGTATGACACAGACGAATGTGACAATGCCCGGGGTATAAACACACAAATGAGTCGAGATAGTCGTGGAGACAATGTGGAAAAAGGCGAAAGTACATTATCAGCAGCTGAGAGGTGCAAGAAGGACAACAAATATCTGGTAAATCTGCCAATGACTGAAGACTGCACGGCCATCCATTTTGATGAATCGGACTCCAAGACTTCTCCATACAATCCAGGTTAGAAACCACATTCAAAACATTACAGTAAGATTTTAATCCCAATTAAATGGAACAAACTCCTTTCCCATATGCTTAAACTATAGTTGCTAAGCCAGGATAGGTTTGATACCTAAAAATGGGTTCGCTCGGAATCACTGTATTACAGATATCATTATCAATCGCTGTAAAGAGTGTATCCGGTTCTAAGCTACCAGTACACAAAGCCTTCACTCAACTATTTAAGTCTGTGTATCGTCAGTGTATAATCATTGGTATCTAAAATCATGGCACTGCCATATGCTCTGAAACTTTGGCACCACCATTAGGAAAAGCTCAGTCTTGTTGTTCAATTCTTCTTGTTGATCCATGTCAGTGTCTGGCAACTTTACCTTTGGACATGATCAAAAACGGTTTGCTTAAAGACATTCACATATATAAAATTCGAACTTGTGAAAACCTTAAAGTGCTACTTCAGTCCTAAGAGACGCCAGGATGAAATATTAAACGAATATGGATACCCTATTGAATATAGCTGGCACCACTGTGCAAAAGAATTTATGCTGAATAACGCTATTTAACCTCTACAAATAAAGAGTCCTGAGAGACAAAATCTTCGGCAGTTTCAGTAAAATTTTCCTGATGTGAAGTTGTAATATTACTTATGTGACGATGAATCAGGCTGATATGATGTCGTGTATGGCAGTTACGCTAGAATGACGCCTTGCACGTTTGAAAGCACGACGCCATTTGTTGTTATAAGTCAGTGATAGGTGACGTCAAGTGTTCTTGAATGACGTCACAACAGGCAAAACTGGAAACGGCGGAAAACTTTTGTTTCCGTATTATTCTCCCGAACTATCAAGTACGGCTTTAATACAATGTGTTTCTTCTACCATTTTAGATGGTCGTGGCCATATGTCGGAAAAATTGTTTAGTACGACGTTAAACCCCAAGCACTCACTCACTCAGTTTAAGATGGCAATTCCGACCATCTCGATCCTTATTATTTAACCTTGCCTTTAAGACATACATGTCTTAACACTAAAGTAGCTCTTTAAGGGCGTTGATAGTAACACAAATTGTTTTCTATTTGAAACCCCATCCCCTAACGACCTTTTAAATCTTGTCTTAAAGGCAAAATGTTAATCTGGAATGGGTTTTGTACATTGATTAAAGCAAATCAAGAAATTAATCTGAGCCAAAACTAAGATGATTATTGGTACTATCAACATTGCAGATGTCGAATTCGGGGCCCGGAAGAGAAGATACCGAACCATTTTCTCCACAGAACAATTACATGCCTTAGAAGAGGTATTCCGGATCACTCATTACCCGGATATGCAGGCAAGAGAGAGGCTTTCCACGCTGACGGACTTACCCGAGGCACGCATACAGGTATACATCTCAACAAAGCCTCGAAGTCAACACACCTATAATACTCGTCAACGATCAATGATCTCACAGTTGATTTTACAAAACAATCATGCATGAATACCAATTCCCATGCATAAATTTGATTGTTTTCTATTTATTTATTTCACAAAAATAATTCACTAATACCATGGCAACCATCTTTATGGTGGGAGAAACCGGTATAGCCCGGGTGAAAGCCGCCACCATCTGCAAGTTGATTGTTGTTTAACGTCATACTCAAGGCTATTTACTTATGCGATGGCCGACAGTTAAACATAGGTGGAGTAAACTTCCGACCTTTGGAAAGTCACTGGCGAACTTTCCCACGAGTGAAATACGCCATATTGATGAACGGCAAATAATTTCCAAAGAATTTTATGTAAAATGACACAAGATGGCGCCGCCAACCGTTTCTTGCCTCGACGGCCTTGAGAATAAGGGCCGGAGAATTTTGAAATTCCCTGTCCGGCAACGGGTTTGTTCCAAAGTCTCTCGTGGCCTAAAGGTAACCACCTTGTCAACATGGCCACAAACCGCTCCATATACATAGAAACAAATATAGGCTATAAAATAAGGCTGGAACCATGCAATAGAGTCAACAGTTTTCAATGATATCAGGAAAGTATTTTCGATTACACTTATGTGCCAAGGTTGAAATTCTGTTGATAAGACATCAACCATTGTAATATACTAAATGAAACTATCTTACACAATATGTCAGAACAATTTACTGACAAAACACATAAGTTTGGCCTCGGTTACTTCCTAGAGAACCCTTCGTGAATATGATGAAGATAAAGATGAAGCTGGAGTGTCGTGTCCATCCTCGTTTGTTCTCTTGTGCCATACAATACACAGTAAATCACCATTAAAACAACACATCCCCACAGAGAATGTGAGAAAAACGAAAAACTGACAATCCAAACTGAGATCCAAGCGCATTACGGCATGTTAATTCATGTAACCCCTCCAGAAATTTTTTTTCAGATCTGGTTCCAGAACCGGCGAGCAAAATGGCGAAAATATGAGAAGCTTGGTAACTTTGGGGGTCTCCAGGACCTGAAGGATGTGACATTTGTCCCTGCCCCCAAACCCACCCCCAGGTTACACGAAGAGCAGGTGGGTGAGGTATTCAACTACACATGAGACATTATTGACAATCAAGTAATTCGATGTCAGTATGCTGTAAAAGTGATTGAGCGACATGTCTGAATTCTTCGAGGCGCTCCGGTTAGGGTGTACTACATTCTGTAAGACGGATCGGTAGCTAGAGACTACGTGATCTCCTTTGCAACAAACTGCGTGGGTGAAGAAAACGATCATCCCAACGTTATTGCATAGGAAAATGACTATGTTTGAATCGCAGCGATCTTGTATCCGTTGGATTTGTATAAGTTTCAACTTTCCAGATAGAGTATTTCTGGAGAGCTTTCGCGATGTTATTTTGTACAACGATGCCTCACTGGTCGCTAGCGATTTGGCCATAAAGCATTGAGCGGCCATTTTGTTTTAGAAACGAAACTTCCGCAACTTCCGGCCCGTCTTATATAATATGTAGTGGCGATAGGTCAACAATAATGCAAGGAAAACCTGTGTTATCTCGTATAACCAGCATACTGATGAAACGACGTAAAATCTCTAGCAAGCAAGCACTTATAATGCTTCATTTGTTTCGTTTGTGAGAATTGAAAGGTACTAGAATTTGGATCGAGTGGCATGTTACGGCAAGTCGAGGGTTGAAGGAAGGCTTCATCGACGGTCATATCCAAGAGTAGCGGAAGCCGGTCAGAGCCTTGGAAATCCACCGACCCTGGCGACATAATCTGAATTCACATCACATTCACACCAACTAGTTCATGCAGGAATCGATCTCAAGTTGACAGCTTTATATATATAGTTCACATGTAATACAGATCAACAGCAATTGTTACTCGTCTCCTAAGCCAGAATCTAGCTAAAGTTCTATAGCTCTCGGATACAGAAGTCATTCTACATCGGAGTTTACAAAAATATTCACAATGGTTCCATTCTCACTAAAATGGAGGTCACCTTGTAAGGTAAGAAGAGATTTGTAGTAATCGGAAGTTAGCTTGACGTCCCGCCCAGGCTATCTGTAATCCGTCTTAGATCCAGTTATTATGGATATTCTTTATTTTAACGAGAACCAATTCAAACATCGACTCGTATTATATTTTATAGGAGACTGGGAGACGATCCTCAAAAGAGAAATTGAAGACAGTAGAGGCCTCTCCAGGGGGAGACAACTCCACGCCTGTCACCATCTCTCCATATGCCACCAGCTACTGTGGGTTTCCAGCCCTTTTCTACCAATCAGGATTCTACCCAGAAAACAAAACGAACACAAACGACTCGAGGAGAAAGAACAGCATAGCAACTCTCCGAATTAAGGCCAGAGAGTACGAGGCAGCTGTGGAGATGCAATACTTGTACAAGTAGATCATTTTACATTTGAAAACTTTGGATAATACAACATTACGCCTGTCACTTTATTGTTGTGTGCTGCATCCGTAACAAATCCAAATTTTTGGTCATTCTGTTATCGTATTTATTTGATTGTTGTTTGGCGCCATACTCTACTGAAGAATTTCTTACTTATACGATTGCAGTTAGTTCTATGGGTGGAGGAAACTGGAGTAGCGTACTGGATGTGTGTGGGTGTGCTGAAGTTGGGTTGGAGGGGTGGGGTGAAGAACAAGACAAATGGTATGATTTGCAAGGGCAAATGTAGGCAAAAATAAATGAAAAAAAAAATGCCAAATTATGAAAGTCCCGGCCTTATCAGTGACACATAACACCACAAATTCTTCATATCAATGTTGGCTGCCCGTCTCATTTTGACGAAAATTCTGTTAGAATGCTTTTTTTTAATTCACAATGTTAAACGCCATATTAAGCTTGTTTTCAAGACCAGGGCTGGTTTTAAACTTTCTATGTGTTTTTTCTTAAGCAAAGTGATGTCATGCTTACATAGTGCTTTTTTTCTTTAGAAACACTCCATGTTGGACTTGGGCAATATACTGAACTTAGGTGAAGTCAGACCCAAGCCTTCACTGCCCCACACGGTGTGATAAATATTTAAAGAAAAGTGGATGAAGTAGCTAATTAGTTGAAAGAAACAAGCTACTCCTCTTAAAGTTGTTCCCATACCTTCACCTCAGCAAGGTAGCTGTTTGGTGGAAAATCATGCCAAATCACATGCGTATGTATGCTGTGGCCGGGCGTGTCTCTGCCGCCAAAGTGTTGCTGCCGCTGTAGTGTCATTCCAAAGACACTAGATATGACAACCAGTCACATCATACTGACACCAAGCCAACCAGTCCTGTCTCCTTGCTCTAATCTCTGGGTACTGAGCACAAAGTGAGGCAGCAACAAGTACCATTTCTTTGGTATGACCCAACCTGGCCAAATTACATGTGATTCATGATACAGGAAGATTTGCTTCTTCTGTTTCCGAACGAGAAACAAATTTTTTGTAAAGCTCTTTGTGACTCAACATGTACAAAATATGAAGAAAAAGCTAGAAAACTATCAATTTACAAAACATATATAAAAAATTTTATTCAATAAATGTAATAATAAATCTTGTATTATTACACAAATAAAATGAAGAAAATGTTTTTTTTTTTGAAATATATTAAGTCAAGGGCATAAACATTTCTCCCAGCAATACAAATCTGTAGTTATTTTCAACCACTGGGTTTTTGATACAATAAAGATTGGATTTAAATACAATAAAACAAAATTCTACAATTGAGATGAGAACATATACTTTCAATTGTTTATCATATGGTGATGAATGTATTAATTTTTGTAATACATTCCATGAAACTCAGAAACATTATTGGGCATGAATTATCACAGACTATTTTGGTCATACTGTATGACAAGACAGGAGATATTGCATCGTTTCTATTAACATAGACATGTAGGATTTCGCAGCATTGCCTCTCAAAGTTCAAGCATAAACCATAATTTATGTAACACACTTCATTACAGCAAGGCTCAAAAACTGTATTCTTTGTACAGTTAGTGTAAATTATCCCACATCCTGATGCCACTTTCACAAAGATGACATACTTGTATGATATCGCACATACAGGACAATGGTACGTTAATAGTGATGTACAAAATATTGTATGACAAGTGCATGATACATAAATGTTGCACGCGGCTTTGTGAAAGTGGCCCCAGACTGAGGGGGAGGAAAAAAGGCCAACAAAACTCATACCATCTTTTACAAAGATTCCGGCAACTTTTGGGCTTATCCTGTGACAAGAAGTTATGGTCTATTACCACATAGGCCACATTAACAAAAGGAGCAAGAACCACTGATATCCTTCAAAGGCCTCTTTGTCATCATTATAAATCTGGGAAATAATATCTATAAATTCTGACTTCCCCATGGTATTGGTTAATCTCCTGGTACAACTTGAAGTCAAAAACTCTTCTTTTGTTACAGTTTGCATTTCCACATGTATATCTCCTTACAGTCAAAGGCAATGCCAATTTAACAAAATACAAACTTTAATGTAAAACATGTATCACAATTTAATGTAAACCAATAAAAAAATATGGATTTAAAATACATATATCACAATCAAAATTATCCCAATTTTTAAATGACGGGGAAAACTTGGCTCAGTTTCATCAAGGACAGGCATCGTTCATTAACACCTGCATGGAACTATCCTGGCAACTTACTACATACAGGTCTGGATGCAATGGTTCAGCAACGTTAATGTCACATTGCTGCATGGCCTATGAAGACATGGTATTTGTTCTTGTCAACTGGTGTGAGTAATACCTTTTTGATGTTTCCCCACTAACTTTATGAGACATAAAGCGACAGATCTGGAAAGAAGCCTATTTGGTCAGAATGCGATCACCTTGAGCTTCGTCCGTCTATGTGCTGCCAGGGGCAAGTCATCTGAAATCAGCCCTGATGGTCACTGTGGTCACTCCATCTATCTGCTGTCAGGGTAAGTCACCTGGAAGCGACCCTGGTCAAGCCAACTCTGGGAACAACAAATGTACAAAAAAATCACATTCATCTGAGACACATTTGAGTTTAGGTCCTTGCCATCAACAGGGGCCCATCTGCAAAGTAATTATCACAGTTAAAATGAAAGCAACATATTTCACAAAATTAGTAGAATCTTGGGATATAAAAATAAATAAAAATACGTCAACCAAGTACTTCACCAACTTTAACTTTCATTTTCTCCCTAACCTTTATAAATAATGACAGTTCAATGTCATTCCCAGTTGAAATGAGTGTCCATGGTATGGAATTATTTAGTTAGCTCAAAGAATGAAAGTGAAGTCAAAGTTTCTGAGCTGAGTATAATTACGCAGTCCCAAGTTGCCTCCCCTTACCTCCACAAAGCTAGGGTTCCCATAGATCTCTCCATCCAGGTCCTGACCCCCAGTGTCCTCTAACACTGTTGACCCTGTCGTCCCTTCCATGGGGTAGTGGGCACCCACGTATCCCTTCAGTTTAGGCCGGACTAGCCCAATGTCCTGCAGATGGGCGTCAATGTCCGTATCTGGGAGGGCCACATTGTAGAGCCTCACCTATACCATAGAATGAACATATCAAATTGTGCTACTTTTGCATCTAAGAAGAATTGACTTGCACAACACACCAGCAACTATGTACTGCAACCATGTCTAATTTTTAATCAATTGTGTGGTAAGTGTTTATGCAATAAGGAAGAAAAATTTCACCGCAGACGTATGGCTAGGGGGAAACCAGTCAGATAAAGGAGGAAACCATCAAGACAGATAGATCAGCTTATCCGACACATTACTGATACCCTGAGATGTAATGTGTTACTAATGTGTATATGCAATCAAGATTGCACACATGTGATGTATCATATATGTATTTTACAGAGAGACTTTAGACTACTCGGTCTGCACATTACCTCATCTATAACTCCTGCCAGGTAACTGCCATCATCTCGGCCCAGGTACAGCCAGGGATTACCGGACAACTACAACAGGTGCAAACTCAGATTAGTGAGAAATACATCAAAACTTAGCAGTCTGTGCACAATAAAAATTTAACATCACCAATAAGTCATGGTTATTATTCTCTTATTGGTTTTATTTCGTATTATGGAATTATTTAGTATTTTCCTTTGAAAAAGGTATTTGTATTAGTGTCTAATGCAACAGTAAAGATACTAATATATCAGAATATTTATACCCTCCACAAAACATATATATTCCAGTTACAACACAAATATTACACTAATATAAATAGTAAAAGTTGCAAACAGAATATTGATAAGTTAGAAAAAGAAGTTACAATATGAATATCATATGGATGTGTGAAACATGCTCACCCAATCTGATGATGTTGTTATGCCGACAAGCTCCGCCTCTGCTCCTGAACGAGTCCCATTGAGAAACAAAGTCAATGTTTGCACTGAAAGAGAGAAAAAACAGCAATAATATATTTCAGGGCTTTTGTACACAATGCTGCAGAAAACTGACAACCACAAAACAAAAATAAAAAAAATCTTGCATCTTGTGTGTCCCAGTGACTGAAACCAAGCACATTTATTTACCACATCAATGCCTGCTCCACAGTTAATAAAAAAGATCTACCTTTATGGGTTTCCTACAATAAACATAAATATAATATTTGACATGAAAAAAATACTTTGTTGGATGGACGAATCCCAATGATGTGATTAAGGAAAATACAAAGTAAACATAGCCTCTAACCTTGGGCTTCATATCTGAGGATGAGGTGGTTCCAGTGGAGGGTGGTAAGAGTTGTGCCCCCTGATATGGTGCTACCATTCACCTCAGCCTTGACTACACCACTGTCCACATAAAGGCAAACCTCAGCTGTGAGGGTACACAGTATGGGGAGTTTGCCTGAGAAACCAGGCTGTAGCAGAAGCCACAGAGCAAAGGTAAAGCTGTAAAATAACATCAGAAATTGTCATGATACTGCAAGTGAGTATGTAATGTGAAAGTAATGATGGCACACCTGAGATACATGCTACATTATGTGGATGCCATTCAAGTTACTAAGAGTGTTTGAGTGTTCACACAATTTGTTACAAAACTGGTTGACCGACAGACTTTTGCTCAACACCATTCCCAGAAATTTTTCAAAAGTGTGATGATTGTTAGTTTGCTGGTTAAGGAAACCAAAGTGCCAGGAGTGTTAAATACCACATACTTTGGCTCACGAACTTTCCCACGTGTACTATAAAGACTTTCACTCCAAAACGATGACAGACAAATGCACATCATGCTGTACAACTGTCTAAAAATCCATCATCCATGTTAGGGATTGAGCTTTATATAAATCAATACATAATGTCTACCTTTCAGTCCTCATGCTACATACTGAAGTGAAGATTGTGTTATTTGTGCAGATGTTTCAGGTTGAAATCCATTCAATCACTCCTCACCACAGGATTAGAAAAGACAGAATCTCCTCAGTAAATCAGTAAAGCTTTATCACTTGAACATATTAACATTTCTAAAGTCTGACATACCTCTGCTCAATGCCTAAATCAGCGAGACCAGCGAGCTTAACATAGTCATCCGTACCATCCAGCTGCAGAGCACTGTTCACCCTCTGCAGACACCTGCCCGTGAGGCCCGCCCACACTGTGCCAGGCTGATCAAACTCGAACACACCTAGGCGACCACCCGTTATTGTAGCATCGTAAACATTCCCAGAATCCACCACCAACATCATCCCTGTGTAGATTCTCAGTCTAACAGAGAGAGAAAGAAAGAGAGATTAAATACGACACAAGAAGAGAATAATATCATGGTATTTATTTATTTATTTATTCAATTCGTGTTTTATGCCGAACTCAAGAATATTTGACTTATACGACGGCGGCCAGCATTTTGGTGGGGGGAAACCAGACAGAGCCCAGGGAGAACAAACGACCATCCACACGCTGCTGTAGGCCTTCCAACGTCTGGCCGCAGGGGAAGCCAGCTTGAGCTGGACTTAAACTCACAGCAATTGCACTGGTGGGAGGTTCCTGGGTCATTGCTCTGCACTGGCATGCTAACTCAATCGGTTACGGAGGCCCCCTATCCTGATAATACTACGTATTTACATTCAACTGGCCCTGCACATTCTTTGCATGTACAGCTGCATATACGCATGTATATATTAATGTCCCACTACACCAACATGGTTTGTTTGGTTTATTATACAAACTATTGGGAATTCTACCAGAAATAGAGATTCATGTTGGATGAAAACTCCTGTACAAATTGAATATTCTCAATCTTTACCATTACAATTACAAAAGTAATTGTCTTCAGGGGTGTTAAGTAAAGCGCCCAACTACTCATGTCAGTGAAGTTCAAGGCCCGGGCTACAATTATAGTCAAGGTACATGTAAATACATTTCACAGATTAAAAAAAAAATAAATAAATAAAAATGTATGATGGCTGTGTATGTACCTGATCAAGCCTTGTGATGGTTGGTGTGTCAAAGACCACCTGTATGCGGTATTGTACTGCCAGCCAATCAGAGCGGGATCATGCCACAGCACTGACACCTCATTGGCTGTGGGGACGCTATGCCAGATGGCATTACTCAAGGTACTGCTAGGTCCAGATGCAGAGTTAATCAGCTGAAAAAACAAGATTGATCTGTGATGAGCCTCTCATCAGTGCCATTGCTGTGAGTTAATGGCATAGCGCTTCAATCACATAAATAAAATTTCAAACATGACTATGTTTCTCATTTTGCCTGATTTTGGTAGTCCTATTTATCAAATATAGATGTTTGAAGATCTGTTTTGAAGGTAAGATGTTATCCTACTGATTACTTTAAGCACCAAAAGTAATATTTTAATGTTTAATATTTGCTTTTAAAAATACATTTTTTCAAGAGAAATTTAAGGATTAGTATCCAGTAAACACAGGTCTTTGTTCATCACAGGTAAAACATGGAGAACTCCACGATAAATGTTTATCATCTAGAAATATACATTCAGCATTTCAAACATCTTTTTTATTGTTCAATAAATTTTCCACGAAACTCCAGTGTACATATCCACTTACAAAACCATAACTGTACAGAGTTAGACCTCACCTTTATCTGAACACCTTTGACACCAGCTCTGTACAGAGAGCCTCCATAATTCAGATTGTCATGACGCCAGATGACCAGGTAAAACTTCCTGTTGTTGACATAACCAAACACAAGGCCTACATAGTTACCCTTAAGCCCAGCCTCTACATACAAGGTACCAGTGTACTCTACCTCAGTGTATGCCTGGGAACCTGCAAAGTGTGAATAGAGAATTTAAAACAGGGTTTCGATCCATGAAAGGAACTATATTTTCAAAAATCGCATGTTTTCCAGTACTTTCAAGGATCTCTCAGTTCAGCATAAACCTTCCTGTGGGAACTATTTTGGTGCCTTACTTATTTGTGCATTTCAAACATAATGCAGTATGGTACATGTAATTATTGTTTAAATAACGAACACTTTCAAATATTCATTCCAAAATAAACAATTTTTCACTGACTTTCGAGATGTAGAAAACCTTTCACCAAATTTAATTCTGAAAGTATATACTGTAGATATTAAGAAAATAAAACAAGTAGAGCGGTAACTTGGGTGTGTTATCAGCTTTAGTTTGGAATAGTTCTGTTTCTATAAATGAGAGACCTGAATCAAGATTTTAGCCATATTGTACTTAAATTAGAAAATATGGATAAGACATTTGAAGACAAGAAAACATAGTTTGTTTCCAGTTTTGACTGGTTGCCAAACCAGCACCTACCAATCAGCATGGTTGCCTGCTGGGTGGATTCCGTTTGCCTAATGTTTGCTCCTTCATCTGTCACTTCCCACTGGGGCGCTGTACTGGGAGATGCCGCGGGGTTGAGAATCACAGAGGTGTAGTCGACAAAGGATGTGTGATTGATAAATTTATTGAGTGGACAGTCATCATCTGAATTAGGGGCACCATCTCCATCGGAGTCAGACTCACAGTCGTCACCTACACCATTTCCTGTCAGGACAAAACATACAGTCATGTAAACAAAATACATGTATGTTTGTTTTCTGTGAGTCAGAAAATCATTTGCTGTGAGCAAGGCATAAAACACCAATGAAATAAATAAATAAATAAATAAATAAATAAATAAAAAAGCAAGGCATAAAACACCAATGAAATAAATAAATAAAAAAATAAATAAATAAAAAAATAACAAAAAAAAAAATTAATAATACCATTCCCTTGATCTGTCAAATGTTTGAGAGCCAATTGGCCAGTGTTGCATGTCTTTGCTCTGAATGTTGTCAAATGTCACACTGAAGAATTCACGTCCACAATGGCTGCCCCTTTTAGTGGTGGTGTATTTAGCTGAAGGGTTTGGAGTACACCACCATTCTTTGACACATCATCAGACAACTTTCCCATGTGACATGCTTGAAGACAAGTGGTCTCCACCAAACGTCAACTAAGACACAAGAAATCGTCACCAAATCTTCGTCAAACAAGTCCTGCCATCAAGGCCTCCGTGAACAATAGAATAATTTAAATACTTCTTACAGACAACTTGAAGCATAGCCTATCTGACAAGGTGGCTGAATCAGTGGACATTGGGCAGAAGAGAAGAGCTTGCTCTGTCAAACTATTCACCTGTGCAGGTGTTCTATCAAGCATACTCTTTAAGGCTATGACTGTAACCGCAAAAAATGAAAAGAGTTTTAACTGGAGGCCATTCGTGTGCACAGTTTTACTTACCGTCTGTGTCAGCTTGTCCTGCGTTTGGCAAGTATGGACAGTTGTCATCATCATTAGCCACAAGGTCTCCATCTATATCAGGGTCACATGCATCTCCTGAACACGGAACAAGCATGCCTGAACAATTAACTCGATAAAGGTTAATAGTTTTAGACAAAATAAACTGAATGATATCAGCAAATTATTATGATATGTGATATCCCCCAGTTACAGGTATTTGAATGTCTTTACACATACACCAGGTCATCTGCATCCACTTTCACAAAACTCTGTAAATGGAATGGGCTTGTACCTTTAGTGTATTACAACATTTCAACCTAAGAGAGTTTTATGGAGAGTCCCCAAGACTTTGTTGCCATGAACAACTATACAACTTTTCTTGGATTGCCAACTACAGCTTGTGTGGTGGTTGGTGTATGGCACATTAGCTTGTGTCAGTCCCTCGATGGGACTTAACCAAAACCACATGGGCTTCAACGAGCCTGTAAATTACTTTATAGCCTGTCTTTGTAGACTTTAATTACCCTAATCCCTCAACTTTGTCACCTATAAACGAGCAACTTTCAGTGCAATTTATGCACATTTATAATTAGATTTTGGAAACAAAACAACATTGGTCTTCACAAAACGTACAATTTTCATGAGCCTTCGCCGAATAATGCTTTCAGAACAAGCTTGAATAAACACCTTGCAAACATGTGAAAAGGTTGAAGAATTAGTTTAGCCTTGCTAGTTTTATCTGTATAAGGCTGTGTCGCATGTATGTTCAGGGGGAGGTAACTCTATGCAATGTACACTTACCTAGGCCATCACTGTCTGTGTCCGTCTGTTCTCCGTTTGGTCTGAACTCACAGTTGTCGAGAAAGTCAAGAATACTGTCACCATCACTAACAAACAGAAACAATCATCAGTCATTCTTTACAATAATGCCTTAATACAAGATACCAACAATCACAACAATGAAAAAGAACAGAGAAATACACATATTACATTTTGCAAATATACAACTTGAATGTGTCTTTATGGGAGCAAAAATTAAATTATGCCTCAGAAGTGAAAATTACTTTGAGACTTCTAACTAAATTTTGTAACAGTGCACAAACTTCATTTATATATATATGATTCTGGTTTTTAAATCTAAGCAAAGAGCTAAAGAACTAATGATGTTATTAAAACCACCTGCCAGATTAGTGTAGTTTACTCACACATCTTTGTTGGTGCCCCCTGGGGTATCGCAGGCATCCCCGACGCCATTCTGGTCTGTGTCCACCTGGTTAGAGTTATCCACGCTGACACAGTTATCACAGGCGTCACCCACTGTGTCTGAATCGCCAGAGTTTTCCTGACCAGGGTTGTATACCAGGGGACAGTTGTCAGATGAGTCCTGAACACCTGATCACAGAAGACAAAACATTAATCCCACATCAGACAAAATACACTGGTCTTCACAAGACAGCAACGGTCATGTGGGAGACGTGTATATTTCCTTACTTCGCAGGATAAATTTGCTGCAGGATTACTCAATGACAGGATATAAAAATATATGGTGTCAGTAACCCTTTTACTGACACCATACATTTCCTTATCCTGTCATCGTGTAACTGTGTAACTAATATACAACGTAGTACATAACATCTGCAAGCTATAGGACACTGAATCTGATTTATGTGAAATATGAACTATTATATATGAACAAATAGAAAACAAACAAGTTGTGAGGTGGAATAACTTGAATTATTCATGATTTTTCTAAATATTCATGTAAAAACTTGGTTATTCCCCAGGAGTATTTCTTTTTTGTTATATCTGTATTAACTGATGGTCTTATTTACTATTATAATATTAAGTGCATTACTGAAAATGAAAATTCTTCTTTGTATAGTTAACACCACAGTCTAGAACTGTTCATTTATTTTACGGCGCTAAGTATAATGAGTGGAGAAAAATGAAGTGCCCTGAGTCAGCAAGGTGTCACGATCAGGGAATTTTGGCAGTGCTGTCCCATCCTACCATCTCCATCATCGTCGTTGTCACACGCATCTCCAGTGCCATCCCTGTCTGTATCAATTTGATCAGCATTCACCACAGCAGGACAGTTATCACAGTTGTCTCCCCTTCCATCTCCGTCAGTGTCGGTCTGATCGATGTTAGCCACAGTAACACAATTGTCCTGAAACAGCCATTACATTGCACTGAACACAATATATATCATTTGCAATAAATTAGACCATCAGCTGTGTACAATACTGATTGACTATTTACATGTTTATTACAGGAATATAGTGTACAAACAGCAAAATGATGTGACGGCTGATCGACCAATGAGAGTGCAGGCTCAAATCTACTTCTGTCTTACAGTGAGGACACTAAGCCTGAGGCTTCATTGTCATATTGAACAAAACTGACCAGACAAATCTTCACAAATGTTCATACCGTGACATCATAAATGCCATCATTATCATCATCTTCATCACAGTCATTGCCAACAAAGTCCCCATCAGTGTCCTCCTGCCCACTGTTAGGTAGCACAACACAGTTGTCCTGTCAACAACAACAACACTCACCATCACAATCAATATCCAGTTAATATTAAGATAATATTTATGTACACCAAAAAAAAACAAACAAACAGTTATCCTATCAAAAAAAATTAACATATTACATAACAGGCAAACTTGTACAACTATAAAGTTTAACCGACAATTTTAGCAGCGGCATAGTCATGTAATGATAGAACCTGAGAGCTGTTAGATTCATCGTATATAATCCAGTGTTCACTCCATGGAAACAGGGAAAAAATCTGTTAGCGTACTCTGAGCATGTTGAAAGCTTGGAAGAGGATCCATCCCCCTTCTGCAGTGCATTTAAAAAATAACTCATTTGTAGATGATAATTTTTGTCAACTTGGGTTGCTTGCAACATTTAAATTTTAATTCTCGTTTGTCCATCGAGGTTTATTCTGGCCAGACACTACAAATTTAAAGAGTTGATTTGAAATATCATTTTGTGTGAAAGCATCTTTTTTTGGAATGCCTTGGGAGAAGAAGGGTTAGTCCACAGTAAATGTAGTGTATCTTACACGCTTACAGCCTGTGTCAGAACAGGGCAGGCTGATGTCTGGATGACCATCCAGGTCAGTGTCTTGTCCGCAGAGGACTCCATTCCCTGCATAGCCTTGTGAGCACTGGAGAGAACAACAACAACAGTGACAGAATCAGCGCAAAAGTAAAAAAGAGTCTTCCATAAAGGCACAAACCTGTTGAATGGTGAGTTATATATTAATAACTGATGTGAAATCTAAAATGAAACATACATGAGTTAGATGTAGACGCATGAAACCAAGAAATGCACAAATTCATCTTCCATAAATTGAGAAATCTTCTTCAAATCAACCAAAATTTTGAAGAGTGATTCCTCGCACAATATGGTAAAAGACAAGCAGGCTTATACAAAAGACACGTCACACATTTAAGTATGTTGTTGTCAAACACAGGTGTGGTGTGTACAATTTTACCTGACACTTGAAGAGTCCTGGTCCCAGGTAGACACACTCTGAGTTACCTGTACAGTCATGCTGATTGGAGGAGCAGAAGTCAGAAGGTGTGCAGCCCTGTAGAGCATTACCTACATAGCCGTCCCCGCAGAACCCACAGGTGAAGCTTCCCTACAGGTAAAAAAACGTGATGTTAAGTCAGAATCCTTATTTCACTCCTTCATTCTACAGGTAAAACATGTGGAATCATAGATTCCTTCATCCCACAGGTAAAAAAAGCTTGACATTAATCCAAACTGAGTCATTTTTTCTACAGGTAAAAATGTACTGTTAAGCTAAAATCATTCACTCATCCTCCGGGTACATGTAAAATACCAGGTAGGTAAATACTCCACTTAAAGCCATTCATTCAATGCTTTTATGAAATGCTCACAATGATTGAAACACTAAAGATTATTTTTGCAAGAATCACATCCAAATATATTTGTAAATATATGCACATGTAGATGTAGTACACCATATAGAGGCAAAGTCTTAACAACTAGAACCACTTAAAATTTCATACAGGACTTTTTAACACAGGAAGAGCAAAGATTACTGGCAGACCTTACCACAGTATTGATACACCTACAGGTAAAAATGTACTGTTAAGCTACAGGTAAAAATGTACTGTTAAGCTAAAATCATTCACTCATCCTCCGGGTACATGTAAAATACCAGGTAGGTAAATACTCCACTTAAAGCCATTCATTCAATGCTTTTATGAAATGCTCACAATGATTGAAACACTAAAGATTATTTTTGCAAGAATCACATCCAAATATATTTGTAAATATATGCACATGTAGATGTAGTACACCATATAGAGGCAAAGTCTTAACAACTAGAACCACTTAAAATTTCATACAGGACTTTTTAACACAGGAAGAGCAAAGATTACTGGCAGACCTTACCACAGTATTGATACACCTGGAGTTAGCATCACACCCTCCATTGTTAACACTACACTCATCTATGTCATCACACACTTGATACTGCAGAGGAGCCAGGACCTGATTGGTCAGGAAAAAGACCCGACGGGTAAAGTTCCAAGACCAGGCATCTTCGTATGTTCCCAGGTATCCTGTAGGGCACGCCAGGCACTGGTAACCAGGCTCAGTGTTAATACACGCTGAGACATTCCAGCAGGGACGATTCTCCTCACACTAAAACACACAACCACAAGTAATTAACTATTAACACAGGTGATTCCCCAGGTAACACTCCAGCCACTGATAACCAGGCTCAGTGTAAATACATGCTGAGACATTCCAGCAGGGACGATTCTCCTCACACTAAAACACACAACCACAAGTAATTAACTATTAACACAGGTGATTCCCCAGGTAACACTCCAGGCACTGGTAACCAGGCTCAATGTTAATACATGCTGAGACATTCCAACAGGGACGATTCTCCTCACACTAAAACACACAACCACAGGTAATTAGTTAATAACACAGGTGTTTCCGCACATAACACTCCAGCCACTGATAACCAGGCTCAGGGTTAATACAGGCAGACACATTTGAGAAGGGACAGTTCTCCTCACACCATAACACACAGCCACAGGTAATTAAATAATAACACAGGTGTTTCCCCATATAACACCCCAGGCACTGATAACTTCGCTCAGTGTTAATACAGGCAGACACATTTGAGAAGGGACAGTTCTCCTCACACTACAACACACAGCCACAGGTAATTAAATAATAACACAAGTGTTTCCCCAGATAACACCCCAGGCACTGATAACATGGCTCAGTGTTAATACAGGCAGACACATTTGAGGAGGGACAGTTCTCCTCACACTACAACACACAGCCACTGGTAATTAAATAATAACACAAGTGTTTCCCCATATAACACCCCAGGTGCTGATAACTTCGCTCAGTGTTAATACAGGCTGAGACATTCAAGAAGGGACAGTTCTCCTCACACTACAACACACATCCACAGGTAATTAACTAATAACACAGGTGTTTCCCCAAATAACACCTCAGCCACTGATAACATGGCTCAGTGTTTATACAGGCTGACATTCGAGAAGGGACAGTTCTCCTCACACTACAACACACAGCCACTGGTAATTAAATAATAACACAGGTTTTTCCCCATATAACACCCCAGGTGCTGATAACTTCGCTCAGTGTTAATACAGGCTGAGACATTCGAGAAGGGACAGTTCTCCTCACACTACAACACACATCCACAGGTAATTAACTAATAAAACAGATATGTCCCCAGATAACACCCCAGGCACTGATAACATGGCGCAGTGTTAATACAGGCTGAGACATTCGAGAAGCAACAGTTCTCCTCACACCACAACACACAGCCACAGGTAATTAACTAATAAAACAGATATGTCCCCAGA
This sequence comes from Liolophura sinensis, assembly GCF_032854445.1. Lineage (NCBI taxonomy): Eukaryota > Metazoa > Mollusca > Polyplacophora > Chitonida > Chitonidae > Liolophura > Liolophura sinensis. The sequence continues at coordinate 42,580,875 of NC_088300.1, forward strand.
TAACACCCCAGGCACTGATAACATGGCGCAGTGTTAATACAGGCTGACATTCGAGAAGGGACAGTTCTCCTCACACTACAACACACATCCACAGGTAATTAACTATTAACACAGGTGTTTCCCCAGATAACACCCCAGGCACTGATAACATAGATCAGTGTTTATACAGGCTGAGACATTTCAGCAGGGACAGTTCTCCTCACACAGAATCGTGGCATCTTGCCAGAAGATACATCCGATACTATTATCCAAAGTGAGATATTTGTCACTTGATTTCTCTGGTGTAAAACTTGTACAGATACATGTGTGTTGACAATTAAAAGTTGACTACTGCAAATCAGAAGATGACTTCATTTGTAGTAAATTTCATCATGATGTATTAAAGCAAAAGAAAAATCCACAAAACTTACACAGCTAAAAATTAAGAACTACATGTACAAGTATCATAAATATTTCACCTGTAATTTAGCTTTTACCTCATTAATATCTGTACAGGTAACTCCATTACCCATGTACCCCTCGGGACAGGTATCACACTCGTGGTTGCCATTGCCCAGGTTATGACAGAGCTCTGAGGAGAAGCAGGGGCTGGTGGAGGCCATACAGGGGCACTCCGCGATGCTAGGGCAGAGCTGACACTGGGTCCCGTCCCCTAGGGAGTATGTGTCCGTGGGGCACCTCTCACACCTGTCCTTCCTGTCAGAGCTGTAGTAACCCCGGGGACAGGGTTTACATGAGGTCTGACCCACAGTGTCCTGGTAATACCCCGGACTACAACTTGCACAGAACACTGAAAAATGATGAGCGTAATCTGAGATCTGCAGATGGCTCTGCTAACATTAACATAATCAAGTACCAGTTGAAATGAAAGATGCTGACCTGTGATGATGCCAGGAAAGCCAGGCAGGTGATATTCTCTGTCTCATAGCACATATTTACATGTGCGTAGGGTTCCTTTTGATATACACTGTGTATAGAAACTGTAAAACAATCAACATAAAAGTTAAAGAACCAGCTCTTCATTCTGTACAGCAGAAAGAATGTGAGTCAGACTTACACATGGGCACATCAGCATAGGTCCCCTCCTCACACAGGTATTTTTGTCCTCCTCGGCAAGCGTAGCCCGCTTCACAGATGCTGCAGGCACCTGGGCAGTATGTGGTGTTACACACAGCATAGTACAGGTCCTCACATGGCGTTGCATAACCCTCAGAGCAGATCTGTGTAGGACATAAATTGTTGGAGTTGAGGCTTTAACAGCAATTTTTTATCTGTCTGCCATCAGAATGTTTGATCCAGCCCCTGCTGTTTTGGATGCAGCTTACATGTAGGTCTGCTGGTTTTGGATGTAGCTTACATGTAGGTCTGCTGGTTTTGGATGTAGCTTACACGTAGGTCTGCTGGTTTTGGATGCAGCTTACATGTAGGTCTGCTGGTTTTGGATGCAGCTTACATGTAGGTCTGCTGGTTTTGGATGTAGCTTACATGTAGGTCTGCTGGTTTTGGGTGCAGCTTACATGTAGGTGTGCTGGTTTTGGATGTAGCTTACATGTAGGTCTGCTGGTTTTGGATGCAGCTTACATGTAGGTCTGCTGGTTTTGGATGTAGCTTACATGTAGGTCTGCTGGTTTTGGATGCAGCTTACATGTAGGTCTGCTGGTTTTGGATGTAGCTTACATGTAGGTCTGCTGGTTTTGGATGCAGCTTACATGTAGGTCTGCTGGTTTTGGATGTAGCTTACCTGTAGGTCTGCTGGTTTTGGATGTAGCTTACATGTAGGTCTGCAGATTTTTTAGGTTACTGTTAAAGATTTCTTCTACGTGAGAAAATCTTGAATACAGCATAAAATAAATAATAAATAAATCTTTGTATTTCTCTCTGAAATTCAAATATGTTTTGAGAAAGTACTAGTTTTAGCTTGCTGGAGTATCATAAATACAGTGCATACTCAACAAAATGAATAAACCGAGAGAAGTTTATTTGAATCTTAAGAGGGCAATATTGTGTTCATAATTATGACAATAGCTATCTGTATATCATCTACTTCCCTAGCCCATCAAAACATCAATCAGACATGATTGTGGTGAACCAAGAAAATAGCTGAAATTTACTATCATAGCCCAAAAATTCGTGAATTTTCCCACGTATTCCCCTTCGACCTTCCGTTCAAGCCAATCCCACCTCCAGATGTTTTTCAACCCCTTGTCCACTGTACGCGCATCAAAATCTTTATCTGATCGATCCACGATACTCCGAGACGTTGCCGCCATTTTTGACCGGGCTGGCTCTGCTTCTGCCTTCGAATAATGGTATCTTGTTCCCGATTGGTTGAAACAGTTCGGCTTAATGAAACACACGATCTGACTGGACAATAGACTCCATTCAGATAACATTATAACCTCCGGCAATGCCAGATTTCGGTAGCCATGCATCGGCAAATTGACAGAATCTTCGACTTTATTTTGAGGAAATAAATCGGAGCTTTACAAAATGTTACTACACAGAAAAAAAAAACGGAAAACAGGTAAATTAATCGAAACTGAACAAAGATAAAGCAGAATTCCGCTAAAAAGCGGAAAAAAATCATGTCTGATCAATGGTCATAAGACAACGTTTGAACTACATAAATTTTATACACCATATGATAAAGATGTCCGTGTCGTTATAAAAAGTCATAAAATCGTGACACGTAAACAGTAACTTACCCAACCAGGAGGGCAGGGTGCACAGGTGTCTGATGCCCCAAAAGAGTGCTCTGTGGGAGAACGTCCGCAATCTGGGGTGTCCTCAGGGCATCTACCACATTGGCGCTCCTCCCCATCTCCTATACAGTAGTATGTGGTAGGGCATCGCTCACAGGATGTGTCATCTAAGTTAAAGAATGAGAATTTATTATTAAGTCTAACCGACATCAGATTTGTAAAGACCTTACTGTAGTAGACAAGCACAGAAGGGCTATGAAAAGTTGTTTCACAACTGACTATACTGCTTCATGTGTCGAGGTGTAGTCACATTGAGTTCTGCAGAGTAGTTTTCAGAGGAGGTGCTGTGGGTCACAGAGGCAATGCTGTGACATGCAGTTCTGGAGAGTAGTTTTCAGAGGAGGTGCTGTGGGTCACAGAGGCAGTGCTGTGGCATTCAGTTCTGTAGAGTAGTTTTCAGAGGAGGTGCTGTGGGTCACAGAGGCAGTGTTGTGGCATTCAGTTCTGGAGAGTAGTTTTCAGAGGAGGTGCTGTGGGTCACAGAAGCAATGCTGTGGCATTCAGTTCTGGAGAGCAGTTTTCAGAGGAGGTGCTGTGGGTCACAGAGGCAATGCTGTGACATGCAGTTCTGGAGAGTAGTTTTCAGAGGAGATGCCGTGGGTCACAGAGGCAGTGCTGTGGCATTCAGTTCTGGAGAGTAGTTTTCAGAGGAGGTGCTGTGGGTCACAGAAGCAATGCTGTGACTTGCAGTTCCGGAAAGTAGTTTTCAGAGGAGGTGCTGTGGGTCACAGAAGCAATGCTGTGACATTCAGTTCTGGAGAGTGGTTTTCAGAGGACCTCCTCTGGGTCACAGAAGCAATGATGTGACATGAAGAATGGTAGTGGTAATATGCAATGTACAGGTGGAGAAGGGCTGATGTTCCATGTACTAATACTGAGACACTGATGTTAATTAGAGTAAGTTACGTTCACTTACAACTGGATTACAGCACTTTTGTACATTCAAATTACTGCATCTCACGAAAGAATTACTGTGACTTACAGAAATCACAGTGTTTTGTTTTAGAATTACTGTGACATACAATAAGTTACGGTGGCTTACAGGAGAATTACAGAAGCATATGTCAGAATATACATTTATCAAGAATTTGAAATCGTGGCGTCTCATTTCCAATTTTTTTCCCTACCTCTCCCATGTTAATTTTGTCAGAATAAGGTGTGTCCAAGACACCCACCTGATAAAACCTATGTGTCAGAATGACTGACTTTAAATACATGTATATTAGAATGACTTACAGTAAAGTTGCTGTGACTGCTGACAGCCGCTGACCTCAAACCTCATTGCTATCTGACTGTGCCATGTCAGAGGGTTTATCCTCAATAGCTGGGCGAGAATGGGGGGATCCAGGAATGTCGTCACAATGGAGGATCGGTCTGAGGTTCCAGCAAACACCTGTAGGGTTCAACCAAAGACATACATACTCCACTCACATTTACATGTAACTTTCTTTGAAAGTTTTGGCCTGAAGCACAATGACCCTAGTATCTCCATGTTGAAGGACAATCACACAGTTTCATGGCAGCTTGTCAGACACCAGGCAGGACACCTTACTGAGCCCATTACATCACACTGATGATGCGCCAACCAGTGCTTTGTTCTGAAGGCCTTGGATAATTTCTAGGCCTGAGCTCCTATTTATCAACTTATGAAGATCGGAGTCATGAACTGCAAGAGCTTAAAAAGCCAAACGCACAAAGGGAAAGAACTCAATTGTGGTCGGTATATATACTTCTATGATAAAGAATCAGTGTACAAATTTTAAACTTTCTAGAGCCAATATTTTCAGTGCAACTGTTTTTGAGTTTTGATTTACACCATAAGACATCTGATACATATGGGCCATATGCCTTCAGTTTATACACTTCAAAACTTTCAGGCCATTTAATGTAAAACACTAGCTTACTAAGACTACCATCTAAAGTTTGTGTAATCTGTACCTCATTTATATGCAATAACAAGTTTTCACATAAAGTTCACATACTGAAACCCCTGATTCATTAGTATACAAGTTCCAGGGCCCCGCCTCTTGGTCACTGTAATACAACTGATAGGAGGTCACCCATTGGTCCTGATCCTCTCGGCCCTGAACCTGGATGGCTGTGAACTTGTAGCTTTCCTTCAGGTCAAGCTGTATGTACTGGTTAGTGTCCAGGCTTTGAGCAACCCAGCCTCCTGCCAGGAAACCAATCACAGCTGAGAACAAACACAAGGAAAGACAGGGATTAAGTTAGTGAACTGAAATACTTAAAAGGAAAGACAACAAATAATATAAGTTATTTTGGAGAAAGGGTGGCAACAGATCTAAATGACAATATCCATTTTTTGTTCTGACGTACTAGGTGACTATACCTAAAATTTTAATGTGGCACTCTAAGCAGTCTATGTGATACTCCATGTTAGAAAAACCTAAAACATGATGTCACTTCCCTCATGCATCATAGCTTCAATCATAGGGTTAACTGGCAAAACAATGTCAGGCGTGTTCTCAGTTTGTAGAAATTACTTACGCCTAATTGTTTAAAATTAACACTGTGGCACATTGGATTTTTTCAACATGGGCAATTTTGCTTACACTGAATGTATTTCAAAACTTGAGTAAATCCATGCCACCAAAATGCTGCCGCCGCTGAAGTACCATGCCGCAGAGATCAAACATAACATCTCACCCAATCACATACTGATACCGAGCCAACCAGTCCTGTTTCCTTGCTCTAAATCTCTTAGTACTGAGAGCCAAGTGAGGAAGCAAGAAGTACTATTTTTTAAATCTGGTATGACCCTACCCGACCCGACCCTTACAGACATGAGGTGTACACCTCAGTATGAGGTTTAGATGAGGTGTATATGGAGTGTAGGCCTCATGTACTCCTTAGTGTGAGGTAAAGATGCAGTGTACACCCCATGTATATTATCTGAGGTGTACTGTACCTCAAGTACATCCCCTAGCCATATGCCTATACCTCAGGAACTTTCAAAAAATTCAACACTTGGAAGATGTACCTAAGTTACACCTTAGAAACTTTGAAAGTTCAAAAAAAATGAATGATGTCCATCAGGTACACCTTAGAAACTTTGAGAATTTTTGAGCAGCAGAGAGATAATGTACCTCAAATACACCTTAGCTACTCTGAAAAAAATCAGCACTTAGAAGATGTACCTCAGCTACACCTTAGAAACTTTGAGAGTTTTTTAATTATAAATTAGTGGTCATGTACCTCATGTACACCTCAGCCACTTTTTTAAGTTTTAAAACAATTAAGAGATCAGATTTAGACATTTTACTTCAGAAAACATGGTGAGTACAAATAAGTAAGTACAAAGTAAGCCTTTGTCTCACCCTGTACTGACTTGCCATTCAGTGTGCAAATATTGACCAATCACAGAGCATGAATATATTTCCCCTGATTATTCCAAGATGGCTTCCGTGAAAAATGAGCATATATTCCAGGCTGTGGGAAAACAACTCAATTATGCACTGATTGATGTTTCCTGGGACAGAATTTGTGATATGTTTGGGCACATTACCAGTTTTAAAAGGCATAGAAAAGGAGCAGTACTAAATTTTGATCACGCAGCTTGAAATGTAAACATGTCACTGTTGTTGTTGTAAGTCAGCTGAGATTTACAGATACTGTGAACAAAGAACAGAATGCACTTACAAACTTACTTATGTTGTACCTCAAATACGCCTAAGGCATCATCATTTTTACCTAATATTTACAGGGTACACCTGCACTAAGGTGTTCTATAGGAGGTACTAATTTGCATAATTGGCAGTACCTCAGATGCACCTCAGATACACCTCATGTATGCCATAGACACACCTCAGTTCAGAAATGGTACACCTCAGATGTACCTCAAGTATACCTAATAAGGGTAATGGGGGTTTGATCCTGGCTCTCTCGACTAAGAGACGGACAATCTAACCAATCGGTTCCTTGTCATGTGATACTTACTGGTGGAGGAATTTAGGTTCAGGCGACCCCTGGAGGGTAACGTTTCACTGCTAAGGTAAGATGAGGCAGACAAGTAATCATCAGGTATCAGGCCAGTTCCTACGCCTATGTCAGCAGAGCAGGCTGGAAGAATGAACAGAGAACAAATTTTGGACAACTGTCAAAATAAATCAATCCTATACAATCAAGGCCTGCATGTGCCTCTGTCAACAGTTTTTTGAATAAAATCTTATTTTGTTCAATGTGCAACATGACCTGTTTTACTCTCCAACAACAACTAACTTTTCTTTTTCGGTGAGGTCACAAATTATAAACAATGTAGATAAGACAGGCTTGTGCAGAGTTCAACAGTAAAAACGCAATCATTTCTCACCAAACTTGTATACGTAATATCCTGGTATCCTTAGAGTTACCTCCCCTGATGTTTGATTGACATGGATGAAGTAGGGAATATTGTTGAAATCAGCATCCACCAGACAGCTGTTGCTGAGGGTGACCTCCACTGAGGCCGATGTCCCTCTGGGGGGTGACCCCTTGTCTATGACCACAAGATCAAACGTCAATGTCGTGTTTCTCACATAGATGTAATCATACAGATCCTGGGTGGCATTGAAATCTACCACAGGGCTGAAAAACAAATAATATTAATAAAATAGTGTAAGCTTGTTTACAAACTGAGGTTACATTAGACTGGTGCTATGTTTGCTGTTATAATTATGGCCTCTGCCTTGTACTGCTCATGGGGCCATTAAGATGATAAACTGTCTGCTGTGTTCCTGTGGTCGTTCGCACAATCCAACAAGATCTCCTTGTTCTGGACCAAAAAATTTGTTCCCATATATGTATATCACACGTGCAAAAGTTTGTAAGTAGCTTGTATAACTAAGTTGATGTTTTAACCCAATCCCTCTATAAAACTGACTGCAATTGTGTAAGTGAAATATTTCTTTCACACACAAACTAATATAAAACTGTTATAACATGAGAACATGAGAATTAACCAAGAAGTGCTCAGGAATTAAGGAAACCAAATCTATAGATCTCTAGTCCAAGAGCTGCAGATATATATATTTTTATCCAAATAAAAAACCTATTCATAGCTGATGGAATGCTACAGATGTAGATGTTCCATTCAGTACGGTTTAATAATTTAGGTGGCTTTAAACAATCAAGGATAGTATATCTTGTCACTAAAACACATTTATGGGATGTAAAGATACTAATCATTCTTCACACTGCCTCGTTTTTTTTTTAGACTTACTTCTCTATGACTTCTGAGTGATAATACAAGAGCTCTGCATTGACTGTGCTGTCAGCATCAGTGGCGTTCAGGGAGACAAACGGGTCTACCTGCAGGGCGGGGATGGGGACATATGTCAGGAGATTCTGTGCTAACACAGGACAGTTGTCATTCACGTCTGTCACCAGCACCTAAAAATCACAAGAGAAATGTTTATTTGTAATTAAGATGACAGAATTGAAATTTTTTGTCAAGCATCTGTCTATCATTATACACTCACTTTGATGGTGATCTGTTCTGTGAGAGTAAGGCCAGGGCCCCACCACTCTTAGTACCAGGAAGAAAGCCTGGGCCACCCCATAATCCAGTCCCCCCCCTCCCCCCCAATCATTACACACTCACTTTGATGGTGATCTCTCCTGTGAGAGTAAGGCCAGGGTCCACCACTCTCAATACCAGGAGGTAAGTCTGGGCCACCTCATAATCCAGGGAAGAGGCCAGTGTGAGGAGAGCAGACTGGGTGGTCAGGGTGAATGTTTCCACCCCAGGGATACTGGGCTCTGGGGTGACTACAGCACGACCCTGACAATCTGAAACACGGTGTGTATACCATAGTTTTATAGAAGACGGTTTGTTTGTTAAATATATGATATACTGTAAAGTACTTATTATTCGCTGCAATTTATTTTCGTGGATTTTCTCCAAAAATATGTTCGCGGGAATTCATTTTCACGTGTTTAAGGAATACTGGAAAAAAATCTGAAAATTTTCCAAAATATAATATGGCGGAAATTATTCAAGCACGTCAAACAGGTATCATCATGGATAGCTTTTTAATCCTCCTTTATTTCCCGCGGTGTCGCTAATCCTCTGGATCTGAGATTAAAACAATGTGAGATGGATTATGACTATGTAAGATAACTTTCACACCTACTGTGAGCAGTACTCAAGCAGGTGTCACTACTTTGCGAACCACTGATGAGTACTTTTAAACACCTGGCAAACTGACCTGTCACCTTTCGAGTAGTTCAACGCAAAACATATGAATTCAGCATTATTGATGCCAGTTACTCATTCTTTATCAAGCAACATGCATGTTTTGCATTGTTTTCGGTTTTAATCATCCTCTGTAGCAGGTCAGAAACTGCAAACATTGCCGTAGCTGTGAAACGGCCATTGTGTTGTTGTACACACTTCACAGTTTGTTAGAAGCTCACTCACTGGACCACAGGAAAGACACAGCCAATGGGAAAGCATGTATCAGAGCAACAGAGAAGCTAGCATGTGCTGGTATCTACTTTTCTTTCACTTTACGGGCATAGTGAACACTAATCAAACTAAAGACGAATGAACACCCACTTTGGGAGAGTTTGTATATATTTAAACCCTAACTTCCCTTCCCTGACGTTACGAAATTTAGCTGGCTCATCGGGTTTCTTAGCACAACTCCCATCAGCCTGGCAAAGATTTCACTTCATTTTTACTACTACCTGTAGTATATGATTCAATATTGGATATTTTTTTGGCTGGAATTATTTTTCGAGGTAAATTATTGAACGTGAAATCTGCGAAAATTAGTTTCACACGAAAATTAAGTACTTAACAGTATACATCACAATCTTATCTGATGCTGTGCAGGGTCTACCATTAATCACTTCATCTCAGTTGTATACTTAATTTATTTATTCATTTGGTTGCTGGTTAACAACATACTCAAAACTTTATTCATTATAAGTTTTACCACAGCCAGTTTTACGCATGGAGGAAAATACAGATACAGGCAAACTTTTAACACTTTAGATACGGTAACGATTGAACCTTACAAGATTAAAAGAACCTTTCCTCGTGAAATTTCACTTGTTAACAATTTAGTTTGGCAGCAAAGGAAACCGGATCCCGTTCAGGGCAGACAATAATCAGATGTCAGTATCACATGTACATACCTACATAGGACACGTTAAACCCGGACACGGTGGTATAATTGACAGGTGGGGTGGGAGGAGCTACACCAGCCGCAATGTTACTAGGCGTGTCATCCTTCAGACTGAAATGCCTGGCCTCATTACCTATAATAGTATTGGAAAGTGAGACGATTCATGACCTTCAGATCAAAACTCAGGACATGTAATATTTTACACTTTGACCCACCAGTTACATGTTTTTGTCCCACTTTATCCCACGTCTGCTAGCCCAAATGTATACATCCATCGACAAAGTATCTCGCAAAAAGATAAAAAAGCACATCTATTTATTCCTGTAATGTTGCATAACCGAGATATTGCAAATAACTACGGTTAAATCACCTGTTGTCTATTCTTTTAAATTTCTCATATTTTGACACAGCAATACGTGTAGAAGCCCTAATTTTGGTACATCTTTGACTTAACTTCTTTCACGTGCCTGTACTTTGATTATAATATCAAGCAGATCAGGAGGTAGGACATGGCTTTAACCATGGCACAACCACAAAATGTTGTGAAATTCGAATTGGAAATGCTGGGAGTTAAATAAAAATGAAAATCAAAATTCTACGAATGGAAAGATGCCCAACCTTTTGAAACATATACAGGCATCTTTTAGATAAAATTGCTTCACATCCTAACTTACATATTAAACACACATTAAATCCCTTAACAGTTTGAAGAGTTTATTTAAAACAGGTATAACCTGGAGAGTCTCTGAATGTAATTAAATCTTTACCCCTCAGAATGTCCACAGTGTAGGTGGGGCCGACAGAGAAGGGGTCAGTGAGTGTGACTGTCTCCAGGATCCCATCCAGGTGTAAATCCTCAGGTGTGTCAATCAGGTAATCAATGGGTGGAGCGTCTCCAGGGGAACTGAATGCTACTCCTTCTGTCTCCAACAGCAGGCTTGAGCTACACCTTAAACGCTCGGTGTGGAACAAATCAAAATGATACGCTTCTCCCACCTGAAAGACGTAACAGACGCTCAATGTCGATCATAACAGACACTCCACGTCGATCATAACAGACACTCAACGTCAATCATAACAGACACTCAACGTTGATCATAACGAATGTGTCAGCTGTTACATACAACAACTTTACCTTCATACCACCCACATTGCAATGTTAGCTGTGCTAACACATTGATACAGAAACACCAGATTCCTGATTACATGCAATTTTGCAAAGAATTGCAAATTTAGCATGCTCGAGTCTGGTATGACCACGCCTGTCTTGTATTGGCCTTTGACCTGCAGATAGCCTAATCACTATAAAATTTGGAAGACACCACCACCATCACTCGCCTGGTTAAAGAAATGCCTTAGGTAAATTTTGATTGGTTAATTGGTTTCTGCATGTGAGATATCAGCACTGTTTATGCCACTGACACTATATGTATGTACGCTGGTGTATTTGGAACATTTTTCCTATGCAGTTTATCCACTTCACATCAGGTAACAGGGTATAGTACAGGGTAGTGTGAAATAAGTAACAGTGAAATACTACAACCTTAGCAGGCCTTCAGTCACCGAAGTACTCACTGTAAGGTCCAGGTACACACTGGCTGAGCTGCGAGCTGACAGTCCCACACAGGATCCTCCTACCACAGTCCCCTGTTCAGGTGTCACAGTGCCTCCACCTAAACAACAAACACAGTCAGAGGGACACAATACCTGACAGTCCCACACAGGTTCTGCCTACCACAGTCCCCTGTTCAGGTGTCACAGTGCCTCCACCTAAACAACAATCACAGTTACATGTACACACTAGATGACAGTCCCACACAGGATCCTCCTACCACAGTCCCCTCTTCAGGTGTCACAGCGCCTCCACCTGAACAACAAACACAGTTACATGTACACACTAGCTGACAGTCCCACACAGGTTCCGTCTACCACAGTCCCCTCTTCAGGTGTCACAGTGCCTCCACCAAAACAACAAGCACAGTTACAGATACACACTAGATGACAGTCCCACACAGGTCATCCCTACCACAGTCCCCTCTTCAGGTGTCACAGTGCCTAAACCAAAACAACAAACACAGTTACAGGGACACACTAGCTGACAGTCCCACACAGGGCCCTCCTACCAAAGTCGACTGCCCAGGTGTCACAGTGCCTCCACCAAAACAACAAGCACAGTTAAAGGTACACACTAGATGACAGTCCCACACAGGTTCCGTCTACCACAGTCCCCTCTTCAGGTGTCACAGTGCCTCCACCTAAACAACAAGCACAGTTACAGATACACACTAGCTGACAGTCCCACACAGGTCATCTCTACCACAGTCCCCTGCTCAGGTGTCACAGTGCCTCTACCTAAACAACAAGCACAGTTACAGATACACACTACCTGACAGTCCCACACAAGCCCCTCCTACCACAGTCGACTGCCCAGGTGTCACAGTGCCTCCACCTAACAACAAGCACAGTTACAGGGACACACTAGATGACAGTCCCACACAGGTCATTCCTTGTTGTTCAGGTGGAAGCACTGTGTCACAGTGCCTCCACCAAAACAACAAACACAGTCACAGGGACACACTAGATGACAGTCCCACACAGGCCCCTCCTATAACAGTCGACTACCCAGGTGTCACAGTGCTTCCACCAAAACAACAAGCACAGTTACAGGGACACACTAGATGACAGTCCCACACAGGTTCCGCCTACCACAGTCCCCTCTTCAGGTGTCACAGTGCCTCCACCTAAACAACAAACACAGTTACATGTACACACTAGCTGACAGTCCCATACAGGGCCCTCCTACCAAAGTCGACTGCCCAGGTGTCACAGTGCCTCCACCAAAACAACAAGCACAGTTAAAGGTACACACTAGATGACAGTCCCACACAGGTTCCGTCTACCACAGTCCCCTCTTCAGGTGTCACAGTGCCTAAACCAAAACAACAAACACAGTTACAGGGACACACTAGCTGACAGTTCCACACAGGTCATCCCTACCACAGTCCCCTGCTCAGGTGTCACAGTGCCTCCACCTAAACAACAAGCACAGTTAAAGGTACACACTAGCTGACAGTCCCACAGAGGCCCTGCCTACCACAGTCCCCTGCCCAGGTGTCACAGTGCCTCCACCTAAACAACTAGCACAGTTACATGTACACACTAGCTGACAGTCCCTCACACCACAGTCCCCTGTTCAGGTGTCACAGTGCCTCTACCTAAACAACAAGCACAGTTAAATGTACACACTAGCTGACAGTCCCACAGAGGCCCCTCATACCACAATCCCATGCTCAGGTGTCACAGTGCCCCCACCTAAACAACAAGCACAGTTAAATGTACACACTAGCTGACAGTCCCACAGAGGCCCCTCATACCACAATCCCATGCTCAGGTGTCACAGTGCCCCCACCTAAACAAGTACAAGCAGACGTTCTGATAGCATTGCAAACTATGCTTTGTTTCTTAACTTATTAACATGTAACAAGGAAAGTGCTAAGAATAAAAGTAAAAAAACTCAGAAACTCCCTCAACCAGTTGATATTTATCAATGTCATCATCAGTAAACTCTTAAAGGTGAATTTCTACATCAACTATGCATGTGGATAGACCATAGAACAAAGGGAGAGTAATGGCTCAGTATAACACAGTACCTGCTGCCTGAGACAGATCAATTCTCTGACAGGACGGAGTTGTGTCCCCTGATGTTAGCACCTCTAGGACAAGTACTTTGTTGATAAACAGCCACAACTCCTCTCCACCTCCAATGGTGATCACCTCATTACCCTGGTACTTTAGGCTGCTTCGAACAGCAGATGTAAACCTAAAATAACAGCCGATTACAGAATATTACAAGATACATCTTTCAGATAATCTGTGATCAACTTCGCATTCAGTCTGAGATTCAATGGTTACATTCTTAATTTTCATGAAAAACTGAGGCCTAACTAAACATATGCCTTTCTGATGCAATACTGTACATTAACAAAGTACTGCAGAAAACGAAATTTCTTCTAGTCTGAAAGACGTCGGGCTGCACTTTTAAAGATGAAAAACATGCAGTTCATTTCCTCTACAGCCAATAGTTATAAATCTGATATATGTAAATATTTATGAAGTCAGCTAGTCCCACCTACAGAATCTCCAGGCACTCACCCAAAGTTATGAAGCTGGGCAGAACAATCCCTCTGTCCTTCGGCATCATAGCCCAGCCCATCCAGGGGAAAGAAAGAACCAGACCAAAATCTGGGCAAAAAACACATTAACACTGAACCACGGATTATATACAGGTATGTCTACGTTGTAAAACTAGATATAAATATATGCTCATGTTTAAAGGTGTGGTTCTGAAGGTTTTGTCTGATCTAATGTATATTAAATGCAAATGCTTGTTGAGCTTATTTATTGTTGTCAATAAAGGTAGTTTAATATGTCAGGATGAAATGATCTGAAATATTTGCAAAATTTTAAGGCATAGAAAACATTAAAATGAAGTGTATATCTGACATAAACATAATCAAACACTATTCAGGAAAATAGTTTGATTTTTTTAAAGAGTTTTCAAAGCGAGTAAAATGCTTTCAAAACACCAGATTCTACAGTGGTTTATTGGGACTCAGAGGGCACCAGTGATGCCCCATCTGTATTGATTGCTTGAAATAATTCATTTTAAGGCCCATTTGGTCAATACAGTTATAGTTAACAATACAGCTATATGCATTGCATTCTGAATGATGAAGTCAAGCAGTCTGTGTGTGTTAAGCAGTACGGCTGATGTTATGTCAATGGTCCCAATGTGGTCAGAAAAGGCTCCTGTAGAACCCAAAGTTGCCAATGAAGTACTTTCCTCGACAGTGTTTAATGGTCATTCATCTGATGTGTACCTGAAATTATATTCTGTTTCACACATCATTAAGTGAATCAGACTGATGTAAGTGTGCAGAAAGTTATTATGAGAGGTTGCCATAGTTACCTGTGGTGGGAGTCACTCTGATAGGTCAGTGTTAGTGTGCTGTTATAGTAGTGGTTATCAGAAGATCTCTCTCTGAACCAATCAGAGAACGAGTCTGAAGTGGGAGAGCTGGACAGGGACAGCCATGCACCATAAGGGCTGGCCACGTAGCTGGGCTGGCTAACAGGTACGTATCCCAAACCTGTGAAGTCTGAGTGACTAGAACTGAAGTCGTAGTATGCGACTTCGAGATCAATGTCCCCTGCTTGTCCTGCACTGACATTCGCTGAAAGAGGAGTGGGATAAGTTAGTTACATAGTGATAAGTAGGGTCCTTTATTCTTAAAATTCAATGTTATTAGAACATGTAGGATTTCTGTTCCAGTTAAGCTCAAGACCATACTCACTCAGCAACTGTATTCTCTGTGAAAGTCTGCTGTCCCTAAAGATTATCTGATTCATTCATTTTTTTATTTACCTGATCAGAGTTTTATGCCTCAAGAATATTTCACCTACACAACGGCAGACAGCATTATGAAGGGAATAACCTGGGCAGAGCCCAGGGGAAACCCACAGCTATGTATCTGGAAACACTGGTGACCACAGTGGAAGCCCAACAAGAGCTGGACTTTAACTCACTCAGATTGCATTGGTGAGAGTTCTGGGTCACTGTGCTGCACCAGCAAGCTAACCACTAGGCCAAGTATACCCCCAGGAAATATTAAAAAAATCAAGCATAATTCGACAGGAATAATATAGGAAAACAAAACACACAATTAAACCGGTGATGTTGTAAACACCACTCAGTGCATATGCAAGCTGCCAGACTAAATCCTGGCCTACATTAGGACACAGACCCCCATTACAAGTTCTGTTTTTTGAGAGGGTCGAATGTAATTCTGTGTATTTTAGGGCGTAAAGTCTTTTTTTGCTGCCAGCCTGCCGTTTTTGGTGTACAGGTGCATGCTTGATATCAAAATGCTGGAAATTGTCCAAGCTTTGGGCAGGTATGAGTTTTACTGGTGAAAGTTTGAAGTTCTGGCCGAGAGGACACAAGGAGATAGGTGGTGATGAGGCTGCGAATGACGTCCCCTTGGCATTGCTAGGCACCCCTCCCAGCTGCTGGCATAGAAAGGTCCAGATTTTGACGGTCAACCTATGTCAAGATTTTTATGGCTTCTTTCTCACAGGCTGGGCCAGGTATACACCAAAGCTTATTGGCCACGGAATGTTTGGCGCTGAGCTACAGCTCTAAACGTTAACATTGTAGCTTATGGAAAATAAATGGGGGTCTGTGGCCATTAACACTTGGCTGACTTGATTCTTGCGCACAATGTGGGACTCATACCTTGAGCTATAGTTCTCAGTATGATTTTGACTTTGAGCAGAGCTGTACTGTATGCTACACCTATAATCAGTGAGTACAGAATTGAGCTGTAGCTACCACACTGATAATGCAAACTGGTCTTATGTGCTGGTGGCAATGATTTCCTGTTGCACAATCACATTTATACTCAACAAGAAAACACTTCACCTGCAGCTACCAGAGTAGTGATGAAGACAGGTGAACTAGGTGAGCTGGTGGTGGTGATTTCCAGTTGTACAGTACACCTGTAATCAATGCCAGGATCAACTCCGTCCACCTCAGTGAACAGGTGTGTCAGATTGTCTGTGTTTCCTGTAGAGTCAGTCACATTGGCTGTAAGGGAGCTTCCACCTGTCCTGCTGCAGCTGAGCAGGTAGTACCTGACAGGACAAAATACCATGTGAAATGTGACAGGTATTTATTTACTTGATTGTTGTTTAATGAGTTACTCATGTATTTTTCATACTGAGCAGGTAGTACCTGACAGGACAAAATACCATGTGAAATGTGACAGGTATTTATTTACTTGATTGTTGTTTAATGAGTTACTCATGTATTTTTCATACTGAGCAGGTAGTACCTAACAGGACAAAATACCATGTGAAATGTGACATTTATTTATTTACTTGATTGTTGTTTAATGAGTTACTCATGTATTTTTCATACTGAGCAGGTAGTACCTGACAGGACAAAATACCATGTGAAATGTGACTGGTATTTATTTACTTGATTGTTGTTTAATGAGTTACTCAAGTATTTTTCATTTTTACGAGGTCAGGCAGCTTTAGTGATGGAGGAAACCAGAGTGCCAACTTTATTTATTTTATTTATTTGATTGGTGTTTTATGCTGTACTCAAGAATATTCCACTTATACGACAGCGGCCAGCATTATGTTGGGAGGAAACCAGGCAGAACCCGGGCGAAACTCACGACCATCTGCAGGTACCGACAGACCACAAGCATTGTCAATATTTGGGATTACGCTTTTGGACCAAAGTTGAGCACTAAAGTGTAAATTGCAAATAACCATAACAATGTCACTTTGGCCATCACGTCTTGGTGTATTTAGATGCACACAAGTGTGATCAGCTCACTGAAAACATAGACCTGAGCTTTTCTCTCGAACACTCACCATGGTCCGGAGTTAAGGCCCTCTGCTGAGGCAAAGTCAGCTGGCTTCTTGGACAAGACCACATACTGAGTAGGTGGGCGCTTCCAATCCAGCTGAATCTGATAGACATCAGGTGTGGAGGCTGTCAGGTTATAACCACCTGTAACAATAAACAGTCACAATGGTACAGTCAGACATGCACTGGTAACTTTTCTGTTAAGTACTTACCCATATATCCTTGATTTATTTGTTCATTTGCTTCTTGTTTCACGACACAGTCAGTTTACAATGCAAAATCAAAACAGCACCATCACTTTCTGCCTTGAGTTCATGATAATTGAAAAATGGTTTCAACCAGTAAATTTGAATATATCTATATATTTATGATTCCAGCTGATGCATGTAGTGATGTACTATCGATGTTCTCATGTTTTAAAAAATTGAATTGTACTTGGTGTTTTATACTTAATCAAGTATTATTACCCAAGACATCTGCGCAGAGCAAACTGAGTTATCGTGTTTAAATAAGGGAATCATTCCTTCATTCAATCATTCTTTCAAACCATTCACTCATTCACGGCAGCCAGGTTTTAGGGAAGAAGGAAACTAAACTTGCAAAGCCAACTTACTGCAGAGGAAATGAGTAAGGTCCACTTTGGTGTAGTATTCTGAGGACCCTTTCTCAGATTTGTCAAACGTATATCCATTGGTTTGAGAAGGGTTTGAGCACACACCACCAGTCACATCGTCTGCTACTGCATGAAGACTGTAGACTGTGTTACAGTCACACTCCAGAGGGTTGTTAGACAAGGAGCTGTAACATTAGAATATATATACTACACATGGAGACTGTAGAATGTGTTACAGTCACACTCCAGAGGGTTGCTAGACACCGAGATTTAACCTCAGAATATACATGTTACACATGGAGACTGCAGACTGTGTTACATTCACACTCCATAGGGTTGCTAGACAAGAAACTGTAACAATAGAATATCTATATTACACATGGAGACTGTAGACTGTGTTACATTCACACTCCAGAGGGTTGCTAGACACCGAGATTTAACCTCAGAATATACATGTTACACATGGAGACTGCAGACTGTGTTACATTCACACTCCATAGGGTTGCTAGACAAGAAACTGTAACAATAGAATATCTATATTACACATGGAGACTGTAGACTGTGTTACATTCACACTCCAGAGGGTTGCTAGACACCGAGATTTAACCTCAGAATATACATGTTACACATGGAAACTGCAGACTGTGTTACATTCACATTCCAGAGGGTTGCTAGACAAGAAACTGTAACAATAGAATATACGTATTACACATATGTGTGAGAAACCTAAACAGGGAAATGAACTCCTTGAATTAATAAGGTGACATGTCAAAGGATCCAAATTAAGAGCTTACACTGAGGATATAGTTTTCATGTTGAGATCGCTGAACGCCAAGTATCCAAATGTGCCCAGGTTGTTGTTGTTGAGTTTGATGGTGGCTAGGTTTGACAGTGCAGGAAGTCGGGGAAAATAGTCGATGGAGTTCTGCTGGAGATGTAACACCTTCAGTTGATCAAGTCCATCAAAGGCCCCTTCCTCAATGAAGGTCAGCTCATTGTTATCCAAATACCTGCAATAATATTATTAATTTATTGATTCGTTGTTTCTTCCTATGGATGTTCTAAGTGGAATAACCGTACTATATATATTAAGAACAGAAAACATTATATACAGTTTACCTGTGAATATACTAAAATATTTCAGGTACAAATACCTCTGAGAAGTTTTCCATGGGACTGGTGTAAAGTAAAATGGGCTAATGTCATGATTGGCAGATATGATTATATCAGGTTACTTGATTGGTGTTTATAGCCATACTGCAGAATTTGTCAATTATACAATAGCAATGAGACTTTTGAGTTGAGAAAAGTGGAACGCCCTAGTTAACCATCACTCTTCACCAGGTGTATCAACATCACCAACTTCCACACCAAATCAGTCATCACAGTTTAACTTGCGATGGCAGGGTTCAAGCATTCATCTTGATTTGGCAAACACCTGTCATGCCTGTTACAGTCACACTCCTTGTAGCTTATTGAACTAATAATAATATCAGGGAAGTTAAATCTCTTAGCTATATTAAGTTCATATATCAACAAAACTTTCCAAAACAAAAGCAATGAAACATCAACTACACGTAGCTAGCTTATTGACATAAAATACTTGTTCAATCAGGTTACTATCCAGGATTAATTTTACTTACAGGTTTTTGAGTGATGTGAGGGGAGACAGAAGTCCAGCGGGTAGTTGGCTCACTTTGTTCTCTGAGAGCTTCAGCGTTACCATGGACGTCTGGCCGGAGAAGGATCCTGCGGGTATGTCCACTATGTTGTTACGGACAAGGTCGCTATAAACACAGGGTCACTTGTACAGAATCTCATCTGTGTATTCATTTAACTGTTGCTTAACGTCATACTCAAGAATTTTTCACTTATATGATATCAGGTAATTTTATGGGTGGAGGAAACTGGAGTGGCATGAGTAAACAGCAACCTTTAGTGAGTTACAATACAAGCACTCTTATCCATACAAGTACTAGGCTGAATAATGAAGCTACACAAAGTTATGGCTCAACTGCCTTTACGCTTTACAAACAATCCACTTTTATATTGCAACAACAGCAACAATTCTGGCCACATAATTAAAATGCTATCAAGCTACTTCTGTTTATACAAATCTACTTTAATGACTGGATTCTTACATCATGTGTAGGTTCTGTGCTGACAGCGCATCACCAGGGAAAGTCTGCAGGATATTGTCACTCAAGTAAATGCTGTTGATAGAAACACCAGCAAGGTTGTCCCCAGACAGAGTACTCAGGTTGTTATGTTCCAGATGTAAATTATCCACAGAGGCCCCGCCCCCAAACACCTGACCGTCTAACTCAACCAGTTCATTATTCTGTAGAAGCCTGCATGATGGGTAAAACATGGAAGTCTAGACAACTGTGGCTGAGAAAACAGATTCACTTACACAAGGTTACCATTCTAAGTTATACTACCATGGATACTGAAAATTTATTGATGAATGTATTATTGATATCAAGGTATGAAAAGAGAAAAAAAAAGATTGAAGGAAAATTACAAGTTGTACATGTACTGAACACAGGAAGAACCTCTACCACAAATAAAAAAACCAACGGTTTTTCTTCATCTTTCTGATCGCTGTTTCATGCTGAACTCAGGAATATTTCACTTATATGATCAAAGGTCAGATGGAAGGTCAAAGCTTAGCTATAAGAGCTTGATTCAAACTCACAATCTTAATGGTCAAAGCCTACGGGTCTGAAATGTGAGTCACGGTTACTAAGCCAGGGTGTGCCAGAAAAAGTCTTTGGTAAAGATCCAGGGGGACAATTCCACAAAACCGTTTCAAAAATGTGAAATAGAATCTTACAGTTTATTTTCTGGCTTTAAAAATTAAAATTTTGTCCACCTCACCATTACTGTTTAAAGACAAATGTGTCCACATATCAAGTTCAAGTAACAAAGCTTATGCATTGTGAAGAGGTTTCAAATTTTGAATTAAGTTAGAAATGGCTTTGTGGAAGCGGTCCAGGATTTTATAATGTACCTTTAACACATACAGGGGAAATTCACTTACAAACTGTCACCTACAGACACAGAGTAGAATGCATTTGGGTGGATGGTTCCGATACTATTGTCTTGAAGGTCAAAGTTCTGGGACACTGTGACATCATAGAATGCATGTGAAGGGAGACCACTCAGTTGTAGGCCATTCAACATCAGGTACTCAGAAGATGTCACGTTGAAGGAGTAGCTGGACAGAGACCGAAGGGGGTTGTTGGAAAATAACAGTGTTCTCCCCACGTTAACATTCTCAAAAGCTCCACTTTTTATCTCAGAAATTTTATTGCCACTCAAATCCCTGAAAACAAATCCACAAACAATTAGTACTGCACATTAATTATGAAGTATATACATAGATATAGCTCTTCCAAAAGACACCATTTCTTTGAATGTTGTTTAATTAATGCTACACTGAAAACGTTTTCACCAGTATATTTACACACAAACATTTTAATGTAGCCCTGATTTTCCGTACCTACCTACTCTATGGATTTATATATGCAGGAAATAATAATGTAACCATATGCACATGTACAAATAAATAATCAACACTCAATACTGATGTAAACTACAAATAGGCGATCTAAAATTCAAATATCCAGAACAAAAAACAGAAAAGTTTTGTCTGGCTGTTTTGCAGACATGACTTTGCAGCAAGCTGACAATACGGCATGTATAGTATATGTTCACTGCTGATGTTGTGACTCAGCCTCTGTAAAGCTGACACTTTACAAAACACTCACATGTTGATGCCAACAGAGAGATCTTTGAAGACACCCATAGGCAATGAAGTAAGACGGTTGTTGCTGAGGGAAAAGCTCTGGCCTATGGACAGGTCATGGAAGTCTCCACCAAGAGGTAACTGGGTCAGCGCGTTGTCATTAAGGGTTCTGTTAACATTTGATCACACAGATGAGCACTAA
The DNA here is from genome assembly GCF_032854445.1 of Liolophura sinensis. NCBI lineage: Eukaryota > Metazoa > Mollusca > Polyplacophora > Chitonida > Chitonidae > Liolophura > Liolophura sinensis. The sequence goes on from NC_088300.1 coordinate 42,602,774, forward strand.
TTAAACATGACCTTAAAAATGAGCACCTTAACAAATGAACAACTGATACATTTAACAATTAAAGTGATGAGTAGAACGTTACTTTCTCTGCAATGTTTTAACATTATTTTGATTCTATCTGAATCATCACAATTGTAGCAGGCCATGTACTAATGTCAACATATTCGCATGTATCATGCTGCCTCATGGGAATGACATGCAAAAGAGACCAGACATGACACCCCATCCAATTAAAGTGTAATGACCCCAAGGCCGACAAACACCTGGCCTATATGCCCTTATGACGTTCAAAAATGTCATAAGGGGATATTCAAAAAAGTGCAAAGATGGCTGATTTTAAGGTCTTCCAGTCAAAAAATGAACTATTAATTTTAACAGAATCTCTATTGTCTGAGTGATGTTAGAATGTATTTTGATACTATAGCATAAAATTGTGTCACATTCAACTTAATATCCTGTTAGTCTAATGTAATCTTTATGGGGATTTACCAAAGTATGTGTGCAATATTTAACATAAGATCTCTTCTGTCTGCCTGGGTGTCTTTCTGTTAAATTTAACACATTATGTCTTTGAGAGTAGGCCATGAGATTTTATCCCGGATCTGCAGTCCAAGAATCTGATGTACAATAACTCATCCATCACTTCGGAAAAACAAATCTGAACCTTTAATCACCTTCACATTGATATCTATATGGATGGATGTAATGAGGTATCAATACAAAATGTGCAGAGATAAGCTAATGGGCTGACTCACAGATGCTGGACGGATGTCAGATGCGCTAATGCCCCATCCTCTATGTATGCAATCTCGTTTCCACGGAGACGGAGGGCAGAGGTCAAAGGGCAGTCCTTCAGATGTGTCTTCAGAATCCGAGGGATCTGGTTATGAGCCAGGTTCCTGGGAATCAGGCAAACATAGAGTAAAACTAATGGTTTTATGTTTTAAAAGTTAACTGGACTTTAATCCATACTAAAGTTAATACCAGGCTTATAACTGCTAAATAATACACTTTTCAACAACTGGGCCAAGGTGTATTGTTTCGGATTAATACATTAGTAGATCTGGTTGACTAACTTCTTGTTGCAAGAAAACAACTTTGGACTAAACATATACAGACAAATAAGCAACTTCATTCATATATTCATGTATGTATGTCAAAATAATTCAATCCACAAAAATCAAAAATATGAATAAATATGAGAAATTATACTGGTAATATATATCACTCAACCCATGCCAGAAGAATCTTTTCTATTTAATGCTGAAACAGGTTTGCTTTGAGTACACATGACATGGAGATGCAATACAAATGACATTTAACACTTACTAACTTTATAAATGACCGAGGGGAAAGGAAATGATTTATTCAACGTCAATGTAAGGCTTAATAAAGTCAGTTTTAACAATGACAAGATAAAAATATAGGAAATGTTGTAAGGCGACATTTTAGCTCATGGTGACTAGAGTAACGTATACTCACAAGGCAGTCAGGCTGGTACAGCCATGGAAGGCTGGAAGAGGAATGTGATCAATCCGGTTGTCTCTTAACCCAAGTATTTGCAGGCTTGAGAGATTTCCAAAGACATTATCCTGCATGAAGTTGAATTCGTTGCTATTCAGGTTTCTGGAAAATGGTGATATTGCGGGACAATGAATCATTAGCTGCTCTACAGATGCATACTGCTTCACGCACTGCTGATGTCTAATTCATTTATCTTATAACATTTGTATTGTGACAACAACTGAAGACATTGAATCTGAATTGGCTGATGAATCTAGAGAGTTCTACAGAGAAGACAACAAATCAAACTATTAAAAACAATTCTTATATTTTCAGCGAAGAACTAAATTCATGAGAGCTAAAATTTCTGATTGTTGCTGGATGATTAAAAGGATACATTGCCAGTTTATTACAAAACATGACTAAAATGTAATATTACATCATGGCAATGTCTTCTGGAAAAGCTCCTTCTTCAACAACAACGATCGCATTGTTTGCCACATCTCTGCAAAATAAAGCAATTTTAGTCCATTAGAGTATCATTATTAGCAGGACCAAATGAATATAGATGCAGCTATCATAACACTGGTATGTACACGTACCCGATCTAGAAGGCAAAAAAATCTGTAAATAGTTATCTTATTTGATATATTCATGCAACATTTTAAAGGATTTTTCACTTATTCAACAACAGTAAGGTTTTTGGTTAGGATAAATGGGGTAAATATACCACCACCAAACGGAAAGTGAAAGGTGCAGCTTTAACATTTACAAAAAATATCAGCTGCATAAAATATCATCTGCACTGCATGTGGAAAACTACAGTTCATAGCATAATGTCTAACTTAAGTTAAGAGACATGAGTTAAAGGACAAGACAGCACCTGCCTAAAACCTAATTTAATCGAAAGCAGGATACTCAAGCTTTCTAAAAACTATCACATTTGATTATTTTAACGACATTTCATCGAATAATTCAGAACTGAGCATGAATCTAGTTGCACAATAATGCTACTGCAATTTTGTAAACAATTAAATGGGGTCAAAATCACCAGCTCAACCACTCTGGAAACATGGTCGCTGGAGTTCCTTGTAAATGATATAGTTGGCCTGCTATATGAACAGTTCATGCATTGGAAGAAATATTCTTCCGGTATGTCAAATTACCAAGAAAACTATATTTATCACTTGGGCCTTCATTGCTGAAGTCCACAATTTTATCTGTCATAGGCTACTGCTTAGACAATCATACGGAAAATACCTTCAACATTAGAGAGCTAGAGTAAACATTATGTCACCTTGTCCTCGATAATGGACATGTGCTGAAGCTGTGTCAAGATAAAGTTTCACTTTTGAAAACTGCAGCTAAAATGTAAACGTACAAGTTTGTAGCCAACATTAGCCATTGTGATAATAAAGGAAAATTTATAAAGAATTCATACAGAAAATAAACCTTAATACACTGGTCAAATAATTCATGACAACATTTGAAAAACTTTATCTGAATTTATTATATAAGTTTATTTAGGGACGTTAACCAGTGAAAGGGAAAATATAAAAAATCGGCAAACTACAGGTAAAAATCTACAAATTGTTCTACAACATCAAGACTTTGTAAAGTAAGGAGAACACACAGACGTACAGAGATTTCAGGGTGGTGAGGTTTGAGAACACCCCAGCCTCCAGGAAGGTCAGTTTGTTGGACTGTAACAGAAGTGTGGCAATGGAGGGCAGGCGGTTACCATGCTGGAGGGCATCGGGAACATACTGCAGCAGATTGGACCCCAAATTCCTGCAATTAACAACCTCCCATTAAGTCAGAAATAGGTATATATGTGTTTGCATCAAATGTTTTATATGTAAAGTTTATATAAAGGTGGAGGAAACCGGAAAGTCAAAAAGAAAAAAAAATTCATTTCTACAATCTCTAAATAGTGCACATCACTAGCGAGATCACAATCGGTGTACCACAGTCAAATCTCATGTATTAGGAAAGTATTGAAGTGAATAATGCATAAGTGGGTAAAAGCTGACGGGCCACAACTCTTCTAAAACCAGTTGGGTTTGGCAGACACGCTCCAAACAGGAAACTGTCTTCCTGTTGTAATGGTGATTTACAACTTGATTTGCCTAAAACAAGACATCAACTAAGACACGGCCATACACATGTCACTCATGCATATACAGGATTGATTACTTAAAAGAAAACAAGATTTTTGCTGTATACTGTACAACTGGTTGCCTGCAAGACCCCAATGGGTTTCTTGAGCTACCTAAGAAGGGAAGTAAATCTTATAAATACTATACTTATATAAATATATTATATCTCATAAAAAGGCAGTGCCCTCTACCTACTTGAACGAGAATGCCAGCTATATATGAGTATTCATGGCTACTTGCTATGCTATTTGCTTATTTATTTATTTGATTGTGTCTTAAGAATATTTCACTTATAAGGTTGGAGGAAACAGGGCTCTCCAAGACCATCTGCAGGTTGCTGGAAGCCCTTTCCATGTGCGGCTGGAGAGGAAGCCTGTTTGTGTTATGTTATTGAAAGTGGGTAGCAGGCACTGCTGTTCTGAGAGTTACAGATTTGTTTCCCTTTGTAGGGGGCTGGAGAACCCCACTTTAACAAGCAAAAAATGCAATGCTTGCACAGACTGACAGATGAAAAAGCTTGAGTCAAATCAACAGTTCATCAGAGTAATCCCTATGGTAAGCCGAGTAAAATAAGAACTCACAACTCTGACAGAGCTGTAAGGCAGGTGAAGGCCTGACTGTGAATGGTGTCTTCTGTCAACTGATTGGCCTGCAGATAAAGGCCACTCAGTAAACTCATCTCACAGTAGTCTGTCTCCTCAATATGGCTGATAGAGTTGTGACCCAGGTAACTACAAAAAAAAAAGCAGTCCAAACAAGGTATATAGTTATCAAGTATGTTATGAACCATCATTACAGTTTTAGTTGTGCCTGAAAACAGTCTTAAAGATTTTGAAGTCATGTTTATTTGATTTGAGTTTTATGCTGTACTCAAGAATATTTCGCTTCTACGCTTATTATGAGGTCATGTTCACAAGCAAATGACAAGCTACATTACACCAAGTAAAATGAAAAAACAAACAACATGTAGAACTGGAACCAAATCTGTAAAAACTTCACTGTCTATTTCTTGACACTGTTGATCAAGGAATAGTATGCACAGAGCTTAAAGTTACAGAATGTGAAATTACTGCCCAAGGAATAATGGGTCCGTCTTCCGGGAGAACCCTTTGTTACCGCTTTGCCATTGTATACTGATTAGTCATGAGTACAGAGCTTAAAGTTACAAAATTTGACTATCGAAACAATTGGGTCTTGTTGGAGAGCCTCGTCAACAATCTGCCAAGACAGACCCTCTAACCGCACAAGACGATGTACAGAGCTTGCTTACAGGATTTAACAGCTTAACAGCTTTAATGATCACAGCAAACTGGTTCTCCTCAATGAACCCTCATCACCGTTCTGCCAACAAGGTCAATGTAAACCCTATAACCATGCAGGACAGAGTACAGATCCTAAAGTTACAAATGTGATTTCATTTACCAAACCACAGAGAGTTTTTATTCAGAGGGGACTTGGTACCGTTCTGGCAATGTACACAATTTAATGATTCAGAATGGTGTGTACAGAGCTTAAAATTACAGAATGTAACATAACTAATCAAGGACTAACGAGTCTTCTGGGAGACACTGAGGTCTGCCACTGTTCTGCACATGTACACCAAATGATCACAACCATGAAAGTTGTGTTTTGCCATAGATACTGCAATAATACAACTGATGTTAAAGTGTAAGAAAACTGTATTTATGAAATGCACTGTGACATTTCTGTACTTTTCTATGACTAATTTCTCAAGGTTTTTTAAGGGCATGGAAATTTAATTTTCATTTTCAAAGACTTTTCAGACTTTTAAAGTTTAAAGATTTATACAGGTGAGCCGGTAATCCATTAAACTTACAGTTTGTCCACAGCTGGGGTAGATGAGAACGCCACAAAACTAGCCTTTTTCAGCTCATAGATGCTTCTTAATGATATATGAAATGCATCATCACTGAACACTTTGACATCTGAAATTTGATTATAATCAGCGTGCCTGAAAAGAAAAATTGAATTAAAAAGGTAATCTAATTTTGTTTTTAGTGTACAGAGGTAAACAGAGCGTTTTAATCTCAAGAAAAAAAAGTCATATTTTCTTGCCAGTTTATACTTATATATTTAATTGGGGTTTAACATTATGTATTTCACCCATACAACATGGGTCAGTTTTATGGGTTTAGTAAACCACCAGCATTTGGCAAGTTACTGATGAACTTTCCCAAACATGATAAAAAAAAAATAGAGAGCTCTGTTTGGAAGGGAGGTTATCAGCAACAAACATCATGGCAAACCACTTCAGAGTGCTGTCAACTGCTTAATGCCAAGGGAACTGTCTGAGGCTGGCAATACGTGTCTTACAGACTGAAAGACAAGGACTCCATCATAACCCACACTCTGAGGGGCTACAATGCATTTACTTACAGTTCCTTCAGCTTTGGGTAACTTCCTCCTTGTAGGGCTGGGTGTGGGAAGTTTGGTAAGGCATTATCACTGATAAACCTGAAATCAACATCAATACCCCTTTACACGTACGTGTAGATCAAGGTACCAGTAACATAAGTATGGTACAATAAAGTAAAACTGAAAATCCACGTTTTTACCTTGTCTGACCTTGATATTTTCGAGATTTTTCTGTTTTTGAAGGCTTTCTGATCATGTAAATATATCCTTAACAGGAAAAATGGCTAGACAGTCAACATTTTCCACAAATTTGATGATTTTTATGTTTTATTTTTATATTTATACTCTCCTCCAGCATTGGAAAAAGAATTGTTCTGTTCGTTAAACAATAATTTAAATGGGTGTGGTCTTAGACAATCAGGGCAGCAAAACGTACACCAATTTCTGTTCATCAAATTTGAAATTAATGAAGATCATGTACATTATTCTAATATGCATCCAAAAACTTTAACAATACAAGCAATGGTGAGCGAAATGATAATCCATAGACAGTTGGCGTCTTCGTCATGGATGCTGGGACCTTTGCATTTTGCTAATAAAAAAATAGTGGGGCTGGGTGGTGCTGTCAGAATGTCTGTTTTCTTCAAAATTTAACAGCTCACTTTTTCTTCAGGACAAAGGCAAAATGAATCAACATATATCTGGTCAGGCAGTTAAACCTTACCGACATCATGTGGCCAATGCAGGCACTTATCCCATGTGTGAGATATACAGAGGTGGCATCTAGGTGATATGTCTGGATAAGCGCAATATAGAGGCGTTTTTTCAATGTACTCTTACTAGTAACCTCTCCAAAAGCAGCCAATTGCTGGTATTACAAGCGAGTGGTGGGAGTGAACAGCTTGTGCTCGATGATGGCAGACATCTCCTGTGATGGAGAACTCAGTCAGTGGTACACAACCCACAGTTCTGAGACATGCTGGTGTTGGAACACAGGGGATAATCTGTGACTGGCCACTGGAACGAGTCCATCCTGAGGAGTTACATACAGAGGCCGTATGCCTTTTTGAAGTGTTTTACACTCTACTGTTGTTTCTCCTCACTTGTTGGATGTCTCTGTGGCTTGTATCAACGCATCTGGCTCCATATTTACCCTCACCCAGACAGAGAGTGTGACCCGAGTTGAAGAAATTGTAGGCCAGAGTCTGCCGAAATCGGTACCACATGGTTATCAAACTCCCGGCAATTCTCAGAAATGCGTACGATTTCAGGAAGCATCTTCCATTTCAGCTTCAACTAAATCAACTAAAGTTTCTCCACCAAACAAATCTTTCACTTCTGACAGGTTTTCTTTCATTAGTTTGACTTCAATTCCTTAAAATCACCATTCCTCTGTCGTCATAAAACTGTTCAAATTTAGAGCTCAAACTGACATGGATAGGTGGTGGTGGGAAATGTGCATTTAGTGGCCTATAACTGTCACATGCCTGGCTCTGACTGGATGGTTTATTTACCATCCATTCCTCTGGCATGGACTTGCCAAAATTCACAACAACACAACCGAAACTGTTACATATTTTAACAAAATGGAGAGAGCCGTTGTTTTCGGTGTTTTTTTTACCCTGTTATTATTTCATTATTTCATAATTGTATGTTAGAATAGAAATAAAATGTAGTTTGCCATGCTCAAATCACCTAGATAATGCACAGCAGATGGGAGTTGACCACTGCATGAGAACTCGGGAGGCCAGCGGCCCCTCGTTCTCAAAAGGTGGACAACTCCCGTAGCGCACTGCTAATGCCACTAATTATTAAACTTGTCATGTGTACAAGAGCAAAAACAAAGGTCAATGTGCTTGAGAATGGAATAAATATTAGTAATCTGTCGATTGATTGCCAAAGTTTTGACTATCTGTTCACAAATATGGGTTTGACTTACAGGTACTCCAGTTCAGGTCCAATGTAGTCAAAGGCATCATACGCTATGGTGGCCATGCCTGGATCCTGGAATGCAGACGGAATTCTCGTAGCTTTGGCAGGTTGACAAATGACTGGGCTCATTACGTGCTCCAATTTGTTCTTGTGTAAATCCCTAGGAGAATACAAAACAGCAACAGAATTATTTTATTAATTTATTTGATAAGTGTGACTACTGTTCTGAAGAATTTTTTGCTTAGAAGACTTGGAGAAGGAGATGGAGTCTTGTGGGTGGAAGAAACCAGATGGAAGTGGAAGTGGGTGGAAGAAACCAGAGTGCCCGAAGAAAAACCACTACCTTTTGGCATTGACCTGAATGACCTCCAGACTGAAGTTAAATATGGTGAGTTGATCTCAAATCCACATCCTGATGAGTCAAGGACAACAGATTTTATACATGAAATCAAAGATTTGTCAATGAACAAAGCATTCTGACATGGAGAACAACTTGAGAAAATTCACTTACAAATGAAGCAGCTCAGATATGTTCTTGAACACTTCATATTTGATGGTTGTCAATGAATTCCCCTGCAACTCTCTGTAAAGTGAAATAAAAAAATGTGGAATACTTCTATTACATAACTGCCGAAAAAATGTAATCATCGCTAAAATGTTTAGAAAGAAAGGCAAGGATAGAAACATTATCAATGTTGAAATTACAACAAAGGAAATATTGAACTATCAAAATATTCCTGAAGTCAAAATAATTATTTGTTAATAATTAAGTAACTTTTACACTTAGAAAAAAATAACTATACTTACAGAATTTTTAAATGCGGTATCATGTTGAAACAATTAGGAGCAATTGTTTTGATGACATTATTGCTCAAGTTTCTGAAATAAAACATACATAGGCCTAATTATGTTGAATCTGCATGCAAAAACTATGTCTCGTTTTAAATAAATATTTGATTATCTGATTCGCTTTACGCCAGCCTGTCCCTACTCACAAGGTCTGAATACAATATTACTTAAATGCATGCATAAAGGGATACAGGATTGATGTTGATTGGCTGACAGTTGATATAGGGTTTCCTGGGTTAAACCAAGTAGTCTTGAGTCATAATTAATAAAAGAAATAATTAAATCATTCAAGAACAAATATTTTTGTTTAAGATAGGCCTGGCTTGATCTTGCCTATTTTTCACACCAGCCTATCAGAAACAGTTCTGAATCAATTTAAAATAAAGAAATATATAAGGACAAATTATAGCCATCTGACATATATTTCAGAATCTACAGTACATGTGTCAACAATACAAAATACTGAACAGAAATGTCCAATGTACTGCTTCTTTTGAAGTCTAACTGCATTGTCCTTCTTAATCAGATTATAACTCAATTAACAGTGACTTAAAATGATTTAGAGACTTTTACTGAACACGGTTGTTACATCTAACATTTAAGCAGAAAACAGTTTTGACAAGCAAAAAGAAAGACTTACAGGTGGAAGAAGTTAGGGGAGTTGATTAGGGATTCAATGTTCCTTTTGGAAATACTCTTGATGTTGTTGTCATCCAAACCCCTGGAAACAAACAAACAAAATCCATTGAGCCTAACTACATCTCTCTGCAATCAACACTCGCATACCCTGTTAACTCTCAAACCCTGCTCACATTTATTTATTTGATCGGTGTGTTCTAGGTCATGCTGATACTCAAGAATATTTTACCAATACAACGGTGATCTTTTTTAAATTCCAAATCACTTACTCTGCCAGTGGCAAATACATGGATGTTTTGATACCTTTTAGAAATGCCTTAATTAGCATACGTCAAAAAGCCTATATAGGGGCCTCCGTGGCTCAGTTGGTTAGCGCGCTAGCGCAGCGTAATGACCCAGGAGTCTCTCACCAGTGTGGTCGCTGTGAGTTCAAGTTCAGCTCATGTTGGCTTCCTCTCCGGCCGTATGTGGGAAGGTCTGTCGGCAACCTGCGGATGGTCGTGGGTTTCCCCCGGACTGTGCCCGGTTTCCGCCCACCATAATGCTGGCCGCCGTCGTATAAGTGAAATATTCTTGAGTAAGGTGTAAAACAGCGATCAAAAAAAAAAAAAAATCAAAAAGCCTATAGTATGGAGAATGTTACAAAATAAATTTAACTCAAATGTTTCCAAATATTCCTGTATATTCAAAATTACTGACTTTATTACAAAGACCTTATTTTGATTTTGACATTATAATTTGGTTATGTAAGGCTTTAGTTGTAGGTTTCTTAATAAATGAAAATGTTTTAGCCCAAATTTCTAAAAGAGTGCCTAACTGCCTAACTAAAATCTGAATTTAGTCCCGTCAAAGAAACATGCGTTTTAGTCAAAAAAACATGCGCAATTAATTCCAGAACTAAAATAAAATGTAATAAAACCATTGATTATAGCACACATTTTTCTTCAAACATCATTAAATGTAACAAAACTTCACTCACAAATAGAGGAGCTCTGGAAGGTTGTTCAGGGCTGATGTGGGAAAACTTTCCAGCAAGTTTCCAGCCAAACTCCTGGATAAAAGAATGTCAGAAACATTAAAAAAACAGAGACATTACAAAGTGCATACATTATGGAAAAAGGCATGCCTACTACACATAAAAAATATTCACTCACTTTTCACTGAAGAATACATATAACTTGACCAATTAATTTCAATTAATTATTTTCTATTTGAAATACTGATAAACAAACCTATATCTATAATCATGATGTTCTGTATGTATAAATTAAGATTCTGTATCAAATATCATTACTACATGAAAGAACGTGACATTCAAATTACTAATCTAGAGGATATTATAAACATGAAATTTGATCATAGCAAGGGACACTATAATTAAATAGCTTCTAATTAGGCGGGATGTTGTTGACATCCATTAACTTAACTTCTTAAATTAACCAAATGCAAACTGCCTGGATGCATAAAGTTTAGATGACGTTACAATTAAACTTACATACCCACATATTATCATAACCGTTACAGATTTTACTCACAGAATACGGACATTTGTACCAGCCAGCAGGTTGGGAGGCAACCAGTGAATTTTGTTGTTCATCAGAGCTCTACAAAAGACAATAATAAAGATACAATACAATCTCATGATTTTCTGCTATACATATATACTGATGCTGAAAAATAGTCATAAGTCTGTAACAGGCGTAGGAATAATTAAGTCAGGGTCTTTTCTTTAACATAAATATTTATTTCTTTTATATTTAAAATTTTTCTTACTACATACAAGCGAGCAACAAATTAATGCAAATTTTAGTTCATATATCAACTTTTTTTTTCTTGTGCTTCAATTTTTATAACATGTGACACATTTTTAAATCCTAGAACGATGTAAAGTGCTGACAAATACTCACAGGTGTGTCAGAGAACTGGGTAGGTATGTCTTGTCTACATCAAAATTACCTGTCGTCAACTCTATCTGGTTATCAATTAGATTTCTGAAAACGATGGAAACAACAGTATATTATTAAATAAAATTCACACACCTGAAAAAAAACTACATATTACGGCTGATGTCTGTTCATTATTGTTTGCCTTTTAAAAATGTTTTCCAATATTATTTCAGAATTAAATTTCACACACTAAAAGTTCAGGGTGAGGCAAACTACACAGTAGGAAATTATTATAGTTCCTTTGGACAAAAACTTTCAGCACCATTTATGCAAATTTAAAACTGTTTTGGAAGATGAAGTATAATTTTATAAGTCTACAGAAAATAATGCCCTCAGAATATACTTAAACACCTTGCAAACAAAAGATTACATAGATTTTTTTTTTTTTTTTGATTGGTGTTTTACGCCGTACTCAAGAATATTTCACTTATACAACGGCAGCCAGCATTATGGTGGGTGGAAACCTGGCAGAGCCCGGGGGAAACCCACGACCATCCGCAGGTTGCTGACAGACCTTCTCACGTATGGCCGGAGAGGAAGCCAGCATGAGCTGGACTTGAACTCACAGCGACTGCATTGGTGAGAGACTCCTGGGTCATTACGCTGCGCTAGCGCTTCAACCGACTGAGCCACGGAGGCCCCGAAGATTACACAGAGGTTTATAAGCCCATATACACTGATAATCCATTTTGAACAAGGATTCAAAATGGCATGTGAGACTGTGGGAGAGAATAACCAACTCAAGAGTTGATAGGCCATATATAATGTAGGCATTGTAATAAAATCAATTTAATTTCTTCAAATCTCATTTTCATTCATTGATTTAGCTTTCAGATGAGCCAGTCCTGGCCCTGCGAAGTGAGTGACAAATTTAGGTGAGTGTTCTTCTACTCACCACAAAATAGGTTCTTTCTCTGTCAATATATATAAAACTTTTCATATACTCGCCTAAAATGGCAAGAAGGAGTTGAGTGAACAACAGCTTGGCAGCCTTTCTTTCCTGGCCAGGCTTATGACCTTTGAGATACTTTTACAACATTCTTACACACTGAAGCAGCTTTAAAGGTGGAGAAAACATAAAAATGACATAAAGTTCAGATGAAACAGTGCAAGTTATTCCTAAATGTGGTCTTCAATATATTTTCCGATTTTTCTTTAAAGAAGAAGAAAATGTAAATATGAAACAAATACCAATGAAAAGAGTATGCATTTCCTCGTAGGTGCATGCCATAAATAAAATTCTAACATGTACCTCAAGTTGATAAATTATGAACAAAGTCAGTGCCAAAAGTCGTTGTGGGCAACTCCATTTTTTGCTTGAGAACTAGTCCTGAAGTCTTTTGTGTTAGGAGGAGAATTGCTGTCGCAAACCGCCAATGTGCAGTTCGTACCTCTCCGGTAGAACTCTTCTTCCCAAAAGGTAGCGAACAGTACAGTTCGTTTTCCGCTTGACGATCGGGAAACCGGAATGTTGGACGTAAGTTCCAAGTTTACACAAACAAGCCGGCAGTTTTAACGATTCTCATTGGCTGAGAGGCAACACACCCCCAGCATAAATTACAGGGTGTTAAAGATGGAGGACGCGACGGATTCAGCGATTTATGCCAGTTTTACCATTTTCAGGGTTTATGCCTATGGCGAGGAAAAATCGCAAAATTATGCAGCATGCACCACCAGATAGAAAAAAATGTGCTCTTTTCAGCCTATAATGTCATTTTTTAAACTTTTCTTCTCCCATCTTCTCCTTTAAGGAGAAAAAGACACTTGAAAATAATTTTTGTACCGTGGGTATTTGGGACCACCTTTAGGTATTAATAGTCTTTGTTTAACAATATCATCAATGAGGATGTAACACAGGTTTAATAATTATTTTTGCGCTAGAATTTGTTCTTTTCAGATAACAAATGTATTAAACCTCAATTTGGATCATATTTATGTTTTTAGTATGTTCATAAATATTATCATAATTTAGGTTAAATGCATATGTTTCAATATAACCAACAAATTTACATTCAAAAATTTATTAGACAAGCATCACATCCTTATTTAGAACATTATTATGCAACAACGATAAATACAAAGAGTTGGTCCCAAATATCCACCATACAAAAATATTTTCAAATGCCCTTTTCTCTTGCAAAAAAAAAGGACAAAAAAAAATATTAAAGATCATATTTGCAAATAAGTTTTCACGCTCTTTCATCTGATTTTGGTATCATTTTTTTGTTTTCTTCTCCTTTAAGTTCTAAAAAAATAATGGTTGCTTATGGCAGTGAGATTGTCATAGAGTTTACACAACTATTAAAGAGCAGTCTTACAATATTTCCACTTTCGTACGAGATATTTCTGGAAGCACAGAAATGCTTGTCTTCTTTATATACCTGCAAAATAGATAAAAACATACTTTATACAATCTCTAACACGGTCTATTTAATGAGACCACTATGTTCATATCAATGTGTGGATGTCATGCCATATAACTGTTCATTTTATGCTATTAATTTATCCCATTCTGTCTGTGACACATTGAATATTTATTTTTACATAAAAGCAAATCCACAAAAAGCTATCACAGACTATATTTTTATCATCACGATGATACAACACGAAGTGTGAAAGTAGGACACACCCAAACGTAGGATAAGAAAATATCATTTACCAAGAATCACAACCCGACAGAGGCATCATGGGATACAATTTGCAGAATAAATGGCTATACTACATATGAAATACATTAATGATTATGGCTTTTTTTTCAACCATATCGTGGCGACATTCAACTGGAATATAAAGACTAATTTAAAACCCTTAAATATTAAAATGAAAATGACAATGGACTGGTTCTCAGCTGAATGTGTGACTCACAGGAACTGAAGGTTGGTCAGGTTGACAAAGGTGTCTTCTCCAATAACGCTGAAGTCCAAACAGTTGCTAATGGTGCTGTCAAATTCGGGAAGAAACACTTATAAATGGGAAGCACACATACAACATTTATACCATGGGTTTGAGGCAGTAAGAAATATGGCTTTCTCATTTTATTCAAAGTAATGCTCAATGATCATGAAACCAGACAAAAACTGTTTCTTATTCATTTATTTATTTGACTGGTGTTTTCCTCATATTAGAAAAACATTTCACTTATATGACGGCGGCCAGCATTGTAGTAGGAGGAAAATGGGCAATGACTGGGGGAAATACATGACCACCCTCAGCTAGGCTGCTTGCGGACCTTCCCACCTGCGTCGGCAGAAGCTGTTCTTGTGGACTGTTGAGAATAAATATCAACTATCCAGTGGTACCTAATCATGGGTAGCAAAACAATGGGCACTTCACCAAAAATTTAAGTTCTCTGATTAATAAATAATAATAAAAAAAAAATTATGAAACTTACATGGATGTGACCGAGGTACCAAATGTTGTGGAGGTAATATTTTTAAAAGAGAAATTTTTAACAACTCTGAAAAAAAAAAAAAGACAGACTTAAATAATGTTAAGACAAACATTATTTTCAAATAATGTAAACATAGAATAAAGGTAGAGCCAGCTAATAAATAATGTCCCTAGTGTTTCAAGTGTAATCAACACATGTACATACATATTTATTCTCATATCAGTATTTCTGGTGAACAACATTCACACCAGAAGAAACGAATTTGGCACAAAGTTAAAAACAACTTCAGCTCAAAAACAGTACATACAATGCACTTCATTATAGGAACTTTACATATCAACCACAGATTATAAGTTAACCCCCAAAATATAGAGCACACATAGAGGACAAATTTCTACAGGATTAGAAGCTCAAGGTGAGCTTATGGTACATGCCATAGTGGTGGGAGGGGAGAGGCAGGTCATCTGTATCAGACTTTAACACCAGAAGCTATCAAAGTACAAATATCAAAGACTGTCTATCGCTTATTGCCCTCAAAGCCCCGAACACTGAACCCTGAAAATTAGTTGTCTCTGGCAGTGAATGAACCAACACATCATGTTTCTAAGCAATTCAAAGACAAGCATTTTAAACATCAGCAACAAGCCCTGTTTGTGGGACTGTTAGAACTATGATTCAGATACCCTGTAGATGGGAAAATTGTCACTGTTGCTCTCCAATGTGGAGACATTATACACTACTGTTACACCCAACCTCAACGACTGAAATAAACTCAACAAGAGCGGACTGTTGTTACCCTGACCAGGTATGATGGCAGCCAGTTTTATGGGTTGAGGATACCAGAGTGCCAGGATAACCCTTGGGGAGTTACTAGCAAACATTCACACCGGTGACATATACATGTATCATGAAGGCAAGTGGTCTATAGGGAACTTCAAGCAAGACCACACGAGACTTTGTGCAAGCAAGACCACACAAAACTTTGTGCAAGCAAGACCAAACAAGACTTTGTGCAACCAAGACCAAACAAGACTTTGTGCAACCAAGACCAAACAAGACTTTGTGCAACCAAGACCAAACAAGACTTTGTGCAACCAAGACCAAACAAGACTTTGTGCAACCAAGACCAAACAAGACTTTGGGCAACCAAGGCCCCATTAACAATGGTCTGATTGGTTTAACCAAGAGCTTGGGCGACCCAGCAAATTAAAAATGCCACGACCTTTTTCTGAAACTAAGATGGCTCTAGATATGACCCTGACTATAGAAATGCCATAACCCCTATTACTCAGTTGTTTAAAGTCACATGTACATTCACATGGCTGGGGTCAGGAGCTTACACGGTGGGGCCGTTGCAATGCGTGATCATCTGAGTTGTCTTATCACATGTACAGCCTGAGCAGGAGGTACCACTGTAGTCTGTGTCCGGGTATTGCTGGGACTGGTCAGACCACAGACCATTCTTTGTGTCATCTGAAAATAGCAATAAAGTATAACTGCCTTTAATAACGCTATAATCCCTAGGATATCATGTAATATTCATCTTGTTCACAGTATTGAATGTATGAATAAAGTCCCGTAATTTAGTGTATTTTAATATAGACAGGCAGAAATGTTAGAAAGGTTGGACTGATGCATGATAGGGATCCTTTTGTTATATAACTGCAGGCAGGAAGATTGCTGGAGTGAACTGAGTAAATAACCATGACAACAGCACATTCTTGCCAATCACCTTTTGCATGTTATGTCAGGATAGAGTAAATCCAGCGAAACTTCATTTACATACATATTTACTCTATTCGGATTTCTCATTTACATGATGGTATTCAATTATGGGTAGAAGAAAAAGAAAACCACCACCCTTAAGTTCACCAGGTGCTTGAAACACCTAACTATAAGCCCCAGTCTAACCAGCAAGAGTCTGGTACCTTATTGGTTCCAGGCTCGAGTGGGAGTAACTGTTTTTATCCAACTGAGCATGTCAGGGGCCCCAGATGAATTTGAGCCTGCCTACTCATTGGCCAAAAAAAAAATGGCCAATCTGTTACCACATCATCCAGGCATTCAGACAGATTTAATCTCTCATCCTATAATCGATATATAATTTAATCACTTCTGACTTTGTGACAAGAGCTTTTATAATACTGGATCTTCATGCCCATGCACCTCACTCTTTAAGAAAAGGAAAACATGTATCTGTAAAGGAATTTGTTAACTTTCAGTTTCGTTCAATTTTTGGATATGCTGTTAACTTTCAGCGACTCGCCTTCAGTATACTGGGTTGCCAGTTCGTCCCCATATCGGTCATTCCAATAGGTATGTCCTAGCCAGGTAGAGTGTCCTCCCCTGAATGATAACACAACAAGTGTGACAAGGAGAGTCGGGGGCAGCAGCATCATTCAACTGATCGACATCCACATCTGTCACGTTCTTGTCTCAATATTGGCTGAAATATAGAAGTTGTATATCTCATAGTACGTCAGATCTAGAGTCATGGGCAAGGTTAATGATGTTAAAAGATCAAAAGTTACACCTAACAATAAATCACACGAAAGTAAATGTAGACCTATAGGAAGAAAGAAGCTTTTTAACCCCTCTTTGTGACGCATTAGAGCACCATTCAGAAATGTTCCCCTTAAAGCTGTTTGTCCCAAATTAATCTAAACAATGATTAAACAGTGGAAATCATTAAAGACATGTTTTGTATGTTTGATTGGTGTTAAAAGGCCAATCGATTCAATATTTTGATCGCAGTTATACATATGGAAAGAGAAAACCCAAAGTAAACCAACGGTCTGAAGTGCATAAGTGACGATCTCTTCCACATTTGACAAATGAGCTCACATTTTATTCCATGAGTCTGTCTAACAAGTGACTTCCAGATCTGCATGCATACATCCATTTGACAAAATCAAATGTAGCAGACAAGTATGTCATGAATTTCAACACTTGCAAGAATGTAATAATTCAGACACATAACTACATGTATCATTTCTGCTAAGTTTTCTGTGATTAATAAAAACCTTTCTACCACAGGTAACATGATGATGGATTTTCAACCGTCAAGGATTTGGGCAGAAAATTCCACTTGCTGTTGGGCTTTTAAATAAGCAAGCTGTATAAAGTCAACCCAGCATATAACTTGGAAGGTTAAAGGGAAATATCATAGCCAATAGGCACTTTTGTTATTGGCAACCAGTGTTTATGTGTGTCAGGGTTCATATATGTTTTCTATATGGTACAGAAAATTTCAAGAAACTTTATCACAAATTCAGAGCATGTTACTGTTGTGTAAAGAACACGTTGTTGATATATGTTTTCTATATGGTACAGAAAATTTCAAGAAACTTTATCACAAATTCAGAGCATGTTACTGTAGTGCAAAGAACACGTTGTTGATATATGTTTTCTACATGGTACAGAAAATTTCAAGGAACTTTATCACAAATTCAGAGCATGTTACTGTAGTGCAAAGAACAAGTTGTTGATATATGTTTTCTACATGGTAGAGAAAATTTCAAGGAACTTTATCACAAATTCAAAGCATGTTACTGTAGTGCAAAGAACAAATGATCTTTTTATTACGGTACTTGATTTTTAACAAACTTCGTTCGTGGTTATTTAAAAACGTACAACTCACTCGGTCTTCAAACAAGTCCCACAATTGGGAAGTCCTTTGAACATGTGTAAAAAAATCTGACATCTGATTATTATCATTTATACATAAATACATACTGAACTGATAATTACAGTTTAATGCCACTTTGACAACATTGCCCCTATATCGTGATGATAAAGACGCATTGCCTTGATCTCTCATAGGCACACCAGACACTCAAAAAATTTTTTTTGAAAACAAAAGACATGCCTGTCAGATTAATCTAAGCAATAAGAAAACTGATGTGACGTAAACAATTCCAGTTTACGTTCTGATTTAATCACAATGAATTAAATGATATATTCACGAGTTAGTCACAATGAATTAAATGATATATTCACAAGTTAGTCACCTGCCAAATCTGATATTATTCTGTCAAGTTTGAAGGGAATTATGGTCGTATAAAAATACATCCATGATAACACTGTCATGAATGTCAGGCATATATCAATTGCATCTCATCTTTATGCTAAAAACTTGGGAGGAAATATTTAGCATATTTACTACAACTGGCAATTATTTATTTGATTGGTGCTTAAATGCCGTACCCAAGCCGTTTTCACTTGTACAATGGTAGCCAGTCTATAGGAACAGGAAGCTACGAATTACACTGATGTTGTGTTGACCTTGTCCTCAAAAATGTACATTTTAATATAGATTTATGTATCATATATTACCCTCATAGGATTTCTGGGCATGTCAAGATCAACTGCTCTGCTATATGCTGCTAGGATCAAACATGCTAATTTAATGTTCTACTTACCAGTCAGTCTCTAGCTCACTGACAGACCACTTAACCTAGATCAAAACTGCTTGATCACAGTAATAAGTGAGCAAACACATCTCAATTTTAACCACTGCAAAAGCTTCCCTAACCTCTATACACGTTGAGTAATATGGTATCTACAAGTAATGTGTTAGGAACCCAGCCTTCAGAATTATTTCGCAAATACAGTAAACATTACTTATTACAATAAATGTTGCTCCCATTACTGGGTTATAAAAGCCACCGGGGGTCAAACAGTACAGGTATTATACATAAGCTTGAAAAAACAAATGTAAGGTAATAATAAAAAAACTGGAAAGATACACTGTCAATATGCTACACAAACTAGCCCAGCCTACAATTCACACATTTAATTCAGTTAATCTAAAAAATCAGAAATCTAAAGAATGAAGCCTTTGACATTTTTAAGCGTTTTTTTTAATGGACTTCCCATCCATGCTTACATACATGTATACTGCACTTAAATTCTTTCCCACCTTTAAGCAAGCCGGTAGCATTGTGACAGCAGGCTTACATATATCATAACCAAGTCATATCACTCATATAGCTGTTTTTTCAGTCAAAATGAAATCATTCTAAACTACGGTGACTTTTATCTTTGAAGCATGTACAAGGGCATTACACATGTTTGTGTTTGAACTGTACTGTAAAGTCATTTTCTGTTACACACTGACGCTATTATGTAAAGTCCAGAGTCAAAAACAGTCTACATAAATCTGTCTGAATGTTAACAATTCTGTGACAATATTTACAATTAAGGTAAGGTCTCCAATATAGATATATTTCCTACCTGACCTTTACAGGGCAGAGTGATGACAACTAACCAAATTTTCCAGGTAAAAATCCAAAATTGTCTGAAAATCAATCTGCTTTCAGTAGTACAATGAGGAGGAAGAGGTGTAGTTTCCAACCACAGGCCAAAACAACTGGGGAAACAAGACTGAGCTTGCTCCAAGCGCTTAGTGCGGGTTAATGGTCTGCACAAATCAATCACCCATAGCCAACTGAGGTGAGGCTTTGTAGACTTTGCACAGGTAAGGATAGAAATATGAAATTTACAAATTTGACAGTTTAACAACATTCTACATCTTCCATCCAAGAACCTGCTGAAAGACTGTACAAAGACACTAAACTAAGGTTGGTCACCTTGTCAGAGAACAAGGTGCCTCATGAATACTTCAAAGGGAAAGCAGAGAAACTCACAACAGCTATGAGATTAGCTAGCAGCTCTGTTAGTACAGGACAGCAGTAATCCTTTGTAGTACACAGTTCCATTGTCAGAGCACAGGTACTGCTGACAGCAATACCAGTTATATATCCAAACAGGTGTACAGTCCAACACAAGGCCGACAATAGACGATACACCCTAACAAACTGCGACAGTTCCCGGGTAAACAGGTTACACAGGAGGGCACTTTATCCATAATCAAAACCATTGTGGTGAACTCAAGTACCATACAAATATCATAATATATATATGTGTGTATATATATATATATATATATATATGTATACAGTGAAACAACTAACCACCAATATGTGGCTTGTTTTATCCAGTATTTGTTATTCAAAATATTCAAAATACTCTCGGCGACATAAAATTTTGCCCACAAAAGTGCATTTTAGAGGAAATAAATGTTATAAAATACTATTTTTGGTGCTGAAACTTATAATTTTCTAGTAGAATATCATCCCATGTTCCAAGCAAACCTCAGAGCACCTTTCTAGAATCAACAGAGCTCTAAGAATCAGGAAAAATGGGCAGGTTAGTCATGGCTGAAATTTATGGTCATTTAGGGCATACTTTGTTTTGTTGTGTTAAAGGTGGAGAAAACATAAAGATAGAGTTCAGATGAAAGAGTGCAAAGTCTTAGTTTTAAAAGTGGTCTTCAGTATTTTATTTAATATCTTTCTTTAAAAAGAAAAAGATACTTGAAAATAATTGTTGCATAGTGGGTATTATTTATACCGTTTGGTATATATAGCCTTTGTGTAATAATGTTATAAATGAAGATGTTACACATGTTTAATAAATATATTTGCACTAGTATCTGGTCTTTTCAGCTAACAAATGTGTGTTTGATCACATTTTTAATATATTCATAAATATTATCGTAACTCAGATTAAATGCATATGTCGAGATATAAACAAGATTTATATTGAAATAAATCTATTCGACATTCATCACATCCTTATTTAGAACATTATTATGCAACGACGATAAATACCAAAAGGTGGCCCTAAATACCCACCATGCAAAGCATTTTCAAATAACCTTTCTCCCGGAAAAAAATCCAAAAAAAATCGTAACAACTATATTTGCAGATAAGTTTTGATGCTCATTCATCTGATTTTGATATCATTTTTGTGTTTTCTTCTCCTTTAAACATCTTAAAAAATAAAAATAAAGTCTCTTTCACTAGATTTTTTTTTTTTTGATTGGTGTTTTACGCCGTACTCAAGAATATTTCACTTATACGACGGCAGCCAGCATTATGGTGGGTGGAAACTGGGCAGAGCCCGGGGGAAACCCACGACCATCCGCAGGTTGCTGGAAGACCTTCGCACTTACGGCCGGAGAGGAAGCCAGCATGAGCTGGACTTGAACTCACAGCGACCGCATTGGTGAGAGGCTCCTGGGTCATTACGCTGCGCTAGCGCGCTAACCGATTGAGCCACGGAGGCCCCCTGTTTCACTAGACACACTATGAACAACTCTAACCACATGAAAATATGTTAACATCTACTTATTTTACTTCAATTTTTGTTTAATGAATCAAACGTAGTTACCATACGGTAACTGTTTGGACTGTAAGGTGGGCTTTTAATTGACCATACTGATAATACATGTCACCAATGATGTTAATTAACTGCAGCTTTTTCTACACCTTCATGTTTCAGTCTGAAAAAAAAACAAATTCCTGTGAACTTTACTCCTGTATTGTGAGTGAGTGAGTGAGTGAGTGAGTGCTTGGGGTTTAACGTCGTACTCAACAATTTTTCAGTCATATGACGACGAAGGAATCATTAGGGTGCATGTACGTGTAATGTGCCTCCTTGTTGCAGGACCGATTTCCACCGCTCTTTTATTTAGTGCTGCTTCACTGAGACGACTTACCAAAGGCAAGTAAGCCGCCCCACCCAAGCCATTATACTGATACGGGTCAACCAGTCGTTGCCCTATCCCCTTCATGCTGAACGCCAAGCGAGGAAGTTACAACTTCCTCTTTTAAAGTCTTAGGTGTGACTCGATCAAGGATTGATCCTGGATCTACCGGTCCCAAGCGGACGCTCTACCAACTGTGCTATCCGGGCTGGTCCCTGTATTGTGAAAGCAAATCTAACATAAAACACCAGTTTTAACATCAGAAAAAAGTTGCTGTCACAATATGCCAAGTGGACAAATGTGAGACTAGCCACACCTGATCCCTCATCAATACATATTGAGTTCTTCTTTGAAAACTATTCCAGCTATTGAATGTTACTGAAAAGACAAATGAACATCTGGTTGCCAGGGCAACTGTGTGTATCGGGTTTCCATAAGGCACTGTCTCACCAAAATACAGTGTGTTTCTCCACCAACAAGTAAAACCTTTGCTCCAAGCCTCAGGGAAGTCATACATGCACTTTTGAAAACTTCAAGCTGGATTAATTGGCAGGCATGCACCCATGTACATATGCTGTACTTAGAGATGGACCTTAGGCGATTCTGTGTGCTCCCATAGTATTTTCTCAAGAGAATAAAGTAGGTCTACTGGGGGTATCTCAAAAGTAAAGAAGGTGTATAAAAAAAACCAAAAAACAAGCCATATGCAATGTGGGCGTACGTGCAAATTACATACTGTGCATATTCACCTTGACCATGGTATAACATCGACATACATTTATACTTTTTACATACAAAAACCCATATGGTATACAAACAAGCCTTGAGTATTTCTCTAGGGCATCCAACAGTTTTGGAAATTTCTGACCATTGCATACAGTCAAATTAATAATTTAAAGTTTACGGTTTACATGAGTAATAGGTAATAGGTAGGTAGGCCTACCCTCTATAACTATTTAACTGTATAAAACGTTCCTTCCAAAAAAAAACAAAAAAAAAAACAAACAGACAGGGTTCCCTTCATGAACAAATAATTGTTTTGCATGGTAATTTATACATGTGAGAAACAGAAAGATATATGAACGTTTTAATCCATGCCGCCGTCTTTAATCTTAATTATTGTAGCCCAAGTTAACTGGACACTACATATTGTATATGATGGTTTTATATGTGTTGTATATATTCCCTGTTCGATAAGGATTATTTTGAGCCTTTCGTTCTTCGGCTATGGTGGACAGAACAGACTGGAAGCAAATTTACATTATCTGGCCTATTAATCATGGCCTCCTGGTGTCAGATATTTGCAAATTTGATTTCGACCATATCTTGGTTTATACTGAATGTGTATCCCCATGTAGCCTGTAGGCTCAAAATGATTGTTACAAAGCAGTGAAGCCTTAACACAAAGCGGGAATGAACAAGGCTTGTTTTGCATCATAATCTGCATCATTTGGTTTAACATGTTCTTGCCCATGCGACAGAATTACAGGGAAATGCCGTATAATTTGAAGGTATTTAATTACGGTACCGTAGTGTGTACCGGTCTAGTCCTGATATGGACAGGCTCCAAATGAAATCTCATCCACAGCGGTTCAACCACAATAGTATGTCACACTGATTAGGATCACATTGCTCTCGATAGTGAAGTACAATTGAACGTTTATGTTTTGACACAGTTGAGCTGTAGTTCCCGCTTAGCTCTAACCACGTGTTGTTTTGCATACTTTACCCTGTTCCCACTGCCGCATTCTTCAGCCGCGTAGGCAAGATACGAGTTTCCCGGCCTTTAGACTTCCCTGCAGCAGGCAGCATGTGTTCTACATCCAGTTCTGAAATCACCCAACGTTCATATCTAGAATATGTCAATAGATTTGTTTAATCTGGGCATTCCAGTTTCTTCCACCTATAAACCTGATCACCGTGATAAAAATGAACATTCTTGAGCACGACGTTCAACACCAATACCCTCCACTAAATCTAACGGCCGGGGACTGAAATGTTTACTTCCCCACGGAGGCGTATACGTATCTACACCCATAAATATATAAATGTAGGCTTAATAACTTCCTTAACTGAGCAAATGAATAGCTAGTTGCTAAATTCTTTGGATGGCGTAGCCTAGTCAATGGCCGAATTCTTCGGCAATCTCCGTGCAAGTACAGGTGGAGCCGATGTCTGAAGTATAAAGCCATAAACCTGGGATTAAGAGACGTCTGTATTAATCCCAACATTGGGAAAGTTGTTTAAAACAATTTTTCTCAAATAAAGCTGTGTTTATAGTTAATAGGAAATGAAACCCAAAGACAAAATCATTATCACCGCATGCAAATGAAAAGACCATATAGGCCTATATCCCGGTGAATTTCCTTTATGATTGTATTATATCTGGGACTAATGTTGTATTAGTCTCAGATAATATGTTGTGTCTGAGTACACGTAGTACTGTTTTAACCAACTTCAAGCGGCTATTACGGTTTATGTATGTTTTGAAGATATGCATAAACATCCTAGCTTTTATTTACAGCCTCTCTTGAAGATAATTACATAACAATCGTTTGCGACCTTTGACAAGTAACTAAGCCGTTCTGGTATTTTATTATCTGTTTACGTATCTGCAAAAGAACGGTACGAATTGCGTCTAATTCTTTTGAACAAAAAAAGACGTGTATGTATACATTTAAAATTCTTTGTGAAATGCCTTTGTCAATAAATACAGTGGCTTACTAGGAAATACCTATAAGGAAATAATTTATTTTACATATGCATACTTCGGATTTTGTTTTCCACAGTTTTACACACATGTACAAATAAACGGAAGCTTTTAGACAAATATTTGCACGCATGTACAGAAGAATTCTTTCACACATTTTAATAATTATAGAATAGATCGCGAAACGGCTTGTCTTGGCGGCCTCGCCCATTGCTTTTACCCCGATCCCCCTGAGGTTTCTTCATGAAGGCGTTACCTCACCAAAGTACGAGTCTAGCTGGTAAGCCTCTGGACTTTGGGACCAAGATCAAATCAATCAACATGGCCGACTCGGTCGACATCGATTTGTATGATAATTTGGAAGACGATTTTAACCAGGTATTTCCCTTTAACAGCTGCTGTATTATGCGTTCATAACATTTAAACATGTAATTTACAGTATGCAATAGTTAAATGTTGGTCAAAGGTATGTCATGTATTGTACTGGTGATGATTGGAGCACCGGCACACGACTGCAAAAAGCCACGCCATGAAGCCGCTTAGCCTTTGTCATGCATGTGAATTAATACCGAAACAACAACGACAAGCTTGAGTTTCTGATAACCTGACTCCCCCGTTAAGTTGTTGGTATGTAGGCGTTAAAATGAAGTGTCCTTTCCCTCATCCGTAAACAGATAAGTGATTCAGGTTGTTAATTTTAAGGGTTTAACGCTAATCATTACTAATTTAATTAGAACTTGTACAAGCCTATCTCTAGTCTATGTCAAGACTGTTCTGGCTGTTTCATTGGCATCGCACAGCAGGAAAGTTCGTGGTAACTTTTATTGTTAGCAAAGGATCTTGGCTGTGATCTTGTAATGTGGGGTGAGGCGTAGATCACAGTTGAGGAGTCTTCCACGTTAAAATATTGGTATTTAAGAACAGCTTAGCTACAAAAATCAATGCAAAATGAACCATTACATGCAATAACCTGGCAAAACTTAAAGTAATTATGTTCACCAAGACATTCTCTGTTCCTCAGCCAATTTATTTCAACATTCTGTAGCCTTTACGACCGTCAAATCCGAGATAATTCACAGTTGTTACTTGCACTCGGATGCCATGTCAACATCATGTTAAATCGGGTTGTTCTTCCCCGCGTATGTGTGGTTGGCCTTTCACGAAGTCACTATGTTTTGATCAGCTGGCTGTCAGTTTTGACAGACGGAAAGCCAAGTGGCTGTGGAGGCCCGAATTTGTAAATGACTGAAGGCTATGGAGCATAATGACAGACCCCACAGTTTATGCGAACTGTCGAATTAAGTTTGTAGTAAAAAAGGGGGTTATGTTCGGCATCCATTCCCATCCATGGAAAGGTCAACCGCTACTGTGCATCTACGCCTCTCGGACTCAGATTTTAAAAACATGACAGCACGTGTGGCGACCTGCTAGATATGAGCCTATTTTCAACTAAGATTTAGAGGAGAATGGTGATGTAAAGGCAAGTAGAGGTTATGGCAAAATGTGCGTAAATATTTACCTTTCAGAATTGCCGTACTTTATGTGTATTTAGGACTCGCAAAATACACATAACTCTTTAGGTCCGCTTCGGGACCGGTAGATCCAGGATCAATCCTTGATCAAGTCACACCTAAGACTTGGCGTTCAGCATGAAGGGGATAGTGCAACGACTGGTTGATCCGTATCAGTATAATGGCTCGGGTGGGGCGGCTTACTTGCCTTCGGTAAGTCGTCTCAGTGAAGCAGCACTAAATAAAAGAGCGGTGGAAATCGGTCCTGCAACAAGGAGGCACATTACACGTGCATGCACCCTAATGATTCCTTCGTCGTCATATGACTGAAAAATTGTTGAGTACGACGTTAAACCCCAAGCACTAACTCATTCACTTAGCTCTTGGGCTATGTGTGGCCAGCGGTGCACGCTTATCATTATATATAAGCCACCCTTAGACCGAGGTCTTGGGCTACTATTATTGTGATCTGTAGAAGAATCACACGGCTGTCTGACATACAGAGGCGCTGTATTCGATTAATGCCTATTTTTTAACCAGCCGCATGGGCTTTGTTATTCAAAACTGCAGACAGTCGGGCAATAAGTTAAACACGGAAGTGAAAATATCATCTGAATAAACCACATTCGCATGTCGTGCTGAACGCTACCCCATTTACCACAACGCTTTTGCCTCATATGCTAACCACTGTCGCAAGCAAATAAGTGCACAGATACTACAGTAGATGATTAATATAAGTGTCTGTTTAAATTGAAATGAATGTCACTTCAAAAGGGCAGGTTTTTTGGCAGTCGTTCAGAAATGGCGAGAAAAGAATTTTCCACAGGACATCACAAACTTGAATGTTCAATCTGTGTTTCTAATTTTGTAAGGACAATGACTTCAGCCATGATGGAGGAGATCTGTATGATGATGTCATAACAGCCCCATCAAGTAGCGATGGTCTGGACTCGGTATGTTATTTTACATTACAATAATCCTGGTCTTGCTTCTCTGAGAATAATAATTATAAAAGTGTCCTGTTTAAATATGTTTGTTTGTTGCCTGAAAGAAGTTAATATAAATTTTTTGTTCAATGTCATTCACTCTCACAATCATAGTGCTCTCACTATTTGTGGTATCCTTGGTGGGAATAAGCAGTGGATGGTGATTGTGACGAAGACCATTCATCTCCCACCAGTGTGGGGTTCACAAATTTTTATGTATGTCTCGCATGGGAAAGTTAACAAGTAACTAACGAAAGGTCCTCCTTGTTAAAACTATAATTGTTGAAATACATACTAAAAATCAATTTCATATGTTTTCTGAATAAACTTGATTAACTGTTGTCATTATTTGGCTTTGTGAAGAATGTTTTTTTTTTTTGGTTTTCAGCATCGGGACGATGATTTGACTCCAACTAAGTCAACAGTTACTGCCCCTACCTTATCCACGACATACACTGGCCGAAGAGTGTGTGTCTGTGTGGGCAATCTTACTTGGGTAAGTGTACAGTACAGGGTTAGAAATTACCATTGACTTATTGAACATGTCTGGCAAAAAAATGGTCTTGTCCATTAAAATGCATGTGCTGCACGGACAAGTGTTTGGTTGATTATTTGGCAATGGAAATCTGCACATACATGAAACTTTGCTGCTTTGTTGAGTTTTCCAAACTGGCATTCAAGTGGATTTATGGCGGCGCCTTTTATTTGTAAGAAAACGTTAAATTACTTAAAAATATCGCATTGTCGGAAAATCATGTTCCCGTTAAATGTACTAGACTCGTGGTACTAGACTTTACGTAATCTCGTTACAAAAATACGTTACCCTGTTCCTGTGGCTTTTCATTGAACAAAGAGACGCAAGGTGCATATGATGTCGTGAAGTTCACATGGACAGGAATGCGACTCTAACAGTATGGTAGGCGTTGGCAGCAAAAAAAAAAAAATATTGATCCTCGAAACGACCCGCCTACTTAAATTTGGGTTTACCAAGCAGTCGACTAATGGATTAATAGCCGACCCAAGCAATGAAGCTAATCCAACAACAACGTCCGCTACACGACGATATTTCAAGGAAGATTTGAAGTGATTATTGCACCACGTGTGAAAAATATTGTGGAAGCAAATTACCCCTCTGGTCAGTTTTTGAAACAGTTACATGTCAAAACTAAAGTATACATTACATTTAATCAAGTGTCAACAGTTCAGTGCGGAGAAAGTTTTGTCCTATGACATGCAAAAATGTCCAGTAACTATTAGGGATCACCAGGACAATGGTCATGCTGGCTTTACTGCTAACTTCTATCCCTACAGTACATACACTTAACTTCAACCTGACTAAATATGATGTAGCTAAACTGTGTCATATTTCTTGTTAAACTAGGCTGATTTATCACAGACGCTGTGTAATTCCCCTTGCTGACATAACGGATGGTATTAATATTCACTGTAGACGAGACAGAACAGAGTATTGCAATAAATTATTAAAAATCTCTAATATGATGATAATGTTTCCAGGATTTTACTTTCAATTGGAATCCGGAAATCTGATTCCTGTAAACCCAATTTTCGGGAATCTGCTTGGATTCCCCTGAGAAGGTCACAAAAATATTTTTGAGAATGACCAATTGTTCTCAGATTTTCAAATCTTAACTGTGCCTCTTCAATAAGTGGACGTACGAACATAAACATCGCCATAATGCGGGTTTTGTTAGACTTTTACACGTTATTTGGAATGAACAGAGATCAAAATAAACTAAGTTTGAAATGGATCTCCTAACTGTTGGTTTTATCCTACGATTCAAGCAAATTCTTTTGCATAAACTAACTGACAAATAATGAAATACAGCAGGGGTCGACATAACTGCTGGCCTGCGGATAGGGAAATCTTTGACGTAGTGGAAAGAGTTGGGATAGGAAAGTTTGGAAGCCAAGCTAAATTTTAACAGAGGCTAGGAAAAATAAGGGCTTTAAATGTGTATGCAAACTCATGTTGGTAACAGTGAAAGAAAAGCAGATAACATGTGCTGGTTTCTAGTGAATGTTGCTATGGTACAAGCTAGCCCATTGGCTGTGTCTTTGCTATGGACTAATGAGTGAGCTTCTAACACAGTCGGAAATTCCACCAGTGTACAACCATGGCCAGCAATGGCTGTTTGACAGTTACAGCAGTGGTAGCAGTTCTGACCACCTACAGAGGATGATTAACACCGAAACATATCCAAAACTAATGAAAAGATTACAATGAAATGAATATGTAGCTATGAAAAAGGGTGTGTGAGGACAATTTTGTAAAAAATATTTTGATTTCTATAAAACAGTGATGAAACGGGGGTGGGATTAAGAACAACTTTAAGCAGTTCGCTTGTAAATTTGTTTGCATCTACACTGGAGTTTTGGAACTAAAGGAAAGATTTTATTGTGTCATGCTACTGTCAATTGTCACAGCAGTGTAGCAAATCCATTACAAATGTCACTGACTAAATCTTCTACAACGGACTTCAGTAGCTGAAAACTTCCAAGACTGGCTCATACTTTACTAATAGAGCCTATGTGAGGATCGCTAGCCCCACATCTTACCCAATATTAAAAGTTCAGAGCTGATTTTTGGGTTACAAACCTGTAGCACCTGAACTTCTTAAAAAAGAAAAAAATTGGTCATGTCAACAGTAAGCAGTAGACCTGTAATTCTTTCAACAAAGATAAATTATATGTATCAGATCAAACTACAATGTTAAAACTTTATTGGTGTGGTGCTTTTTTTCTATCATTAAGCTATCATTAAACCTTAAAAAATTAGGGAAGGGCCAATGGATTTCCAAGTCAGCTGACCCTGCTGACATTTTGATTGGTGAAGTTTATTTCTACCCATGTATAGTGATATTTATGTCACCTGGAGTCCACAAAACTGTTCAATGTTATATACCACGTATTAAAACTCGGACTTACTGCATATTTTGTGGTACTACATTTTACCTTGATTCTGGTGGATTCCTGGGAAGCAAACTTGAGGGAATCCATGTAGATTCTGATTAAGAATTGTGAAAATACAGGCCTGGCTTCTCTGTGCTAAATGGCTAAGGGTTGAAAGCTGAACAAAATTTTGTTGTAATGCGGTTTCTGTTTTGTGACGATGTTCATTATATCTTAAACTCTTTTTCTTGTCTTCACAGTGGACCACTGACCAGGACTTGACAGAGCAGATAACAACACTTGGGATCACAGATTTGTTAGACATCAAGTTTTATGAGAACAGAGCCAATGGCCAGTCTAAAGGGTGAGATTGAGGTTCTTATTTATTGGACAGAGTGGAGCTGTACAGTCAAACGAGTTACACATGCATTCAGCTGAAGAACTTGTCGTTTGTAATGTGTCAGATGTGTTTAGAGATACTTTTCTTCTTACCCCACATGGCTGCTTCGGTGGCCTAATAGTTACAGTGTCCGCCTCAAAGTCGGGAGACCCAGGACCAAACCCAGGTCGGTCATATCAAAAACTTTAAAAATTACTTGTCGCTCTCTTGCTTGGCGCTCAGTACTGAGCAGTCACTCTTTAAAAACGATTGTGTACAAATTAGCCTGTGTATCAGCAGTACTCATGCATATATACACAACTTACTGTGGATGTGTGACATGAATAACACTTTGTGTACTGCTGGTACACCAAATTAAGTGGATGTGCATTTTTGCCACAAGACTCTGTTACACTAGTGCACAGTACTTATTAGAAAGTAGAGAAAGGAAACAGGACTGTTTGGTCCTGTGTCAGTATAATGTGACCGAGTGGGGTTTCATTTCTGGTGTCTTTTGCATGATATTTCCCTGGCGGGAACGATTGGGCGTCATGGACACATCCTGCCACAAGAAGACACACTATATACACACATCTAATGACTGCTCGTCGTCATATGACTGAAGAATTGTTAAGTACGACGTTAAACCCTAAGCATTCATTCATACCCCACATCCTGTCCCACATTTTGTCCCACATCCTGTCCCACAAGACACATGACGTAGATGTTGATGCCACAATGTTTTAGGATCAATACACACTTATGTAATACCTCAGTGATCCTCTGTGTGCTTGTTCCCAGGTATGCCGTGGTGACTGTGGGGTCAGATTCATCTTCTCGTACCATATTTGATAAACTGCCGAAGAGAGAGATCCACGGCCAGCAGCCCCTGGTGACTCCATGTAACAAACAGTCGATAAACCAGTTTGAGGCTCAGGCCAGGAAATCTGAGGGCCCACCCCCGAATGGTAACTTCAGTAAGTGGGGCCTTTGACATATTTGGGTTAAGGGTTATGCAGATAACTATTCTTTCAGTGGCAGACATGAGGCAGGTGTGCTGGGCATCACCTCAGTGTGTTTAACAGCACTGTTAATCAAGATTTGTTGGCTTCCTCTCCGTACGTGGGAAGGTCTGCCAGCAACCTGCGGATGGCTGTGGGTTTCCCCCGGGCTCTGCCCGGTTTCCACCCACCATAATGCTGGCCGCCGTTGTATAAGTGAAATATTCTTGAGTTCGGCGTAAAACACCAATCAAATAAATAAGTAAATTAAGATTTGTTACTGTCTGTTTGTATACTATTTATATAGGAATAATAGCTAAAATTTGTAGGGAATTAAATGTCATAAAATATTACTTTTTGTCTGAAACTAGTAGAATATCATCATGCCTCTCAAAACAAACGTCAGACCACCTTTTTAAGATTAGGAGATCTCTCAGAATTGGGCAAAATGTGTGGCTTTAACTTTAGATCCATACATAGGTATGTAATTGTGATCTTTGCACTCAGATCGCCAGCACAACCAAGGCTCACAGGATCGCCGTGGGATGCAGCCTCCACCCCCCATAAACCGTGGTCGCCCTGGCCCTGGTTACCCTCCTGGCCCGCCCCACAGGAACACCGGTAGAACGCCTCCACCAGGAATGGGACCCCCAGGGGGGCCACACCCCGGAGGACCTCCTCCCCCAGGTCCACCCCCACCATTTGGACCTCCCGGACAGTATGGTGTGTGATACATTTATGTTATGATAAGATACTGTAAAGGGCTGTGGCCTTGAAATTTGTGGAGAGCTGTGTTTTGTGCCAGAAAACATCTGTGAGGTGAGTGAAGTTAATCGTTTACTTATGAATTTGATTTTCAGGTCCTCCCCGACATGGAGGCCCCCCGCCCCCAGGTCCACCGCCCCCTGGGATGTCACCTGGTGGACCCTCCCCACGGGTTTCAGGACCACCTCCCCCAGGCATGGTAAGCACTTAAAATGTTCTCTTTGTGGTGTTTTGTTTTTGAATACAAAGTGGAAGAAGCAGAATAGTTATAAAAAAAAGAGGTGTGACGGTATGACATACATTAGTTAGGGCTTTGCAAAGATATTAAAATTCAGGTGAACAGTGAAAATGATCTTTAAAGTTTTCACTGTTTGCAAGTTAAACCGTAACTTACAGCCATTATTGATCAAGACACTGGCTCTGGTTGATCTTGACAGACAGGGCCTAATCCAGCCCTCCTCAGTGTCCGATTACCGGATGCTGCCGTTCCCTCGAAGTGCCCTTTACATCCCCCAAAAAAGCTTCGTCTAGCCATTCACCACATTAGTTTTGGCGAATACAATTTCTGTGTGACGAAAGCTAATTGGCATCCCTTCGCCATAGTGGCGAAAGCAATGGATGCCTTTTAACTTCAGTTGTTTAGGTTTAAAGTTCGTAAATTTACTCAAATTTAATGTAGGACACGGAATCAAGAAGGAATATTTGACATCGGTGTGAAAGAACTGGGTTATGAAAACAACAAAGTTTTTAAAGAGCATTTTAAAAATAATTCAATTAGAATTTGGATAAGGCGGCCCGGGAATTACTTTAAAAAAAAAAAATGCCGACCGACCCGACTTTAAAAGGCAGGGTTTGTTACCTGCAACAAACAACTTTTTAATGATGGCCTGGGGTAGTTATAATACAACGTGATGATCAGATGCACATGTCATGCCAGTTGGGAGAGGTCTCCACATATCAGTAAATACAAGCCATCCTTAGACTGAATTTTCAGGCTAGGTGTGTGTTGTCGTGTGCACATGGGGTGGCGGTCAACCATAGGAACCTAGCCCCTTAAAAATGTATGGAAATCGAAATATTCAACAATGAGCTGCTTTTCACGGGTGGTTCCACCTCCTGCCCTACTGAGGCCAGATTAGGCCCAGACAGATACAGCTAATATTGTGCAGCCTTGCATTGTAAAGCAGATTTTGATGGCCAGATAACATGGTTAAGGAAATACTCTCATGAGCTGGTAATTATGGAATGGTGCATTTATTTTCAGCCCCCAAGAGGCCCTCCTCAGTCGCTTCCACCCCCAAACAGAGGGCCCCCTCCACCTGACCCAAGAGCCCATCCCTCTGGACCCCCAAGACCAGAATGGGACAGACCACCAGGTAGGCATTCACAGAAATTTTTAGATTATATATGGAAACTTAAAACATGACCTTAGTTTTAACCTACTGATACTCCCTTTAAATCTGATCTATATTGTTTTACTACTCATATGCATTATTAAAGAAAAACATTTGAAGCCATTTCTTATCCTCGTTACTTATTGGTACTGTTGAATGTTAGAAATTCTGTTCTGTTAAGTGCCAGGGTTTTTACGTGAGTTGAAATTATCTTGTTTTTTGGATTCTGCATCAGCTCTTGTAATGTGTTAGCTATCTGCAGGACTGAGAATCCCCTCTGAAATGTTGGGGATACTGTGTCACAGTTTTCTTTTTGTGATAAGATGAAGTAGGTCTGTGGTGTCTGTACAGAGTTCAGTACAATTGAGTATATCAGTAATCCAACTAGCCTCTAATGGTCTTGTTTGCTCCCCAAGTTTTCTCACAGCCCATGGGACCACAGCCTCCTCCACCAGGCAGTAAGTGCCACGATTCTCGCCTGGCTTATTACCTGTCTCCCCTGCTTCTGGGCTTATTGGTTATACTGTGATTCTCTTACCTGATCTGTGGGGTGGAGGAAAAGGAAGCTTTGTATTATTTGTACAACATTTAGCTTTCCCGACTTGTTCAGCTGAGGTGTTCATGAATGCTGCAGTCAATAAGTAGGTTTGTAGGCTCAAACCACCCAACCATGGTAGAAACACCTAGCTGGAAGACGTAACATTTTACGCAACGTAACAGCTACATGAAGAGCTGGTTTCAATGTAAAATGGACTGGCTAAGCAAGAAAGACACTATGGCATTCCTTCCATTCATCATTGCCCAGAATGTGAGGTGTTGGTGATAAACTTATTGGTGTCTTTTATGGTTTGGGTACAGGTTGTCAATGTACATCTTCTATGAACAGAAAACCTTTAAGCAGTGAATAAATAGCTTTTGTGGTGTGTGGACTTTGGTCCAGGGGTTGAAATGTCATTTATCCTTAAGGTGGTGTCTTTGGGTAAGGCAGTATTGCAAGACGCAGCTCAAAAAGTAGCTACATGTCGACTTCCCTTTGCTCAAGCACTGGGCTAAATTCTGATGTTGTGATTAGCATTCTTTTGAACATTTCAGCCCCTGTTTTATGTATGGGTGGAAGGAGGGCTGTGGAAATCCCAGCTTTAGATGTTGTAGGAAAATTTCTTCATTTACAGCATAATGTAAGGAATAAACCTGCCATGGTTTGACAAGACTTATGTTTTATGAAACACTTTGAATGTACAAATGAAAAATATGTTCTTATCTTGAAAATATAACTTCAGTGAGCGAACTTTTCTGCCAGCAACTTAGTGAATTTGTGTTGGCATCATTGCGTTAGCCAGGAATTGTTAAACTGAGAGTGCTAAAAAAAAGTTTTAGGTAGTGCATCATCTTTGACCGCGCATGGCGCAGGGGGCCTACAGGCCTGGGTCCAGGGGCTGCCTAGGCCCCTGGAAGATCTTGGTATCTAGATTGTCACTGATGCCTTTGAGGTGAATTTAGTGATCAAAATAATTATAAACAGAACTTCAACTCTTTGAGGAAAGAATGAAGAGTTAATGAAAATTTAATGAAAAGTGATTTTTTTTTTTTGTTTCATTTCATTGTCTTGTGCAAATCTAGCCCATCACCCTTGACATATTTACACATTCATATGCCCTTGATACTTATAAAAATTAAATGAGAAAAACAGCGACAGTGTTTAGAGAAAATTAATCCAGTAAGCCATGCTCAAAGTGTAACTGGGCTCTGAAAGCCCTGAAAATCAAGAGGCCAGCACGGTCACTTGACATAGAAATCGACAGCCCATTCCTCGTTGCACCAGGTGAATAAGATTTAACAATGTAGGCTGTTGGGATAGGTCCCTGTATAGCGCATTATTATCTATTTTCAAAGAATTACACATACATGTGACCCGTGATACAAATGACCTGAAAAAAAGTCATTAAGAAGTTCAGGTACTACAGGATTGTAGCCAGGAAATCAACTGTGAACTTTTAATATTGGGTACGATGTTAGGGGACCCTCGACCCTCGCATAGACCCTATCTATAAATGCCATCTTTAGACCAAAGCTTTCAGGTACAGAAGACCGAAGTAAATTGTAGCTGATAAAGGCATTTGTAATGGATTTGCTACATCGCTGTGACATTTAACCTTGCATGTAGTATCATGTCAAAATGAAATCTTCCTTTTAGTTCCATAGACGTGATCAAATTTGCAAGCAGACTCATATTTTAAAGTTATCCGGATTCCTGCCGCTTCCAGAGTTTCTTGGCTATATACCAAAACATTTTTACAAAAATGTCCTCACCCACCCCTTTTCATAACTCTGTGTTGCAATCTTCCCATTAGTTTTGGATATATTTCGGTGTTAATCATCCTCTGTAGCCTGTCAGAACAGCTGCCAATACTTTAGCTGTCAAAACAGCCATTGCGTTATTGAACACAAATGACATTTCAGAGAATTTGTTAGAAGCTCATTCATTGGTCCATAGCAGAGACACAGCCAATGGGATGGCATGTATCATAGCAACATCCTTAGGTAGCCAGCACGTGTTGGTATCTACTTTTCTTTCACTTTTACGGGCTTGCCGAAGATTGATCAAAATTAAGACGAATGAACTCCCACTTTGTTTACCCATAACACGCTAATTCACCAGAGCTTGTATATATGTTTAAAGCCTAATTTCTCCGCCATGCTGTTAAAATTTAGGTGGCCTGCCAGACTTTCTTATGCAACTCCTGACAGCCCCACAAAGTTTTTACTATCCACGGGCCAGCCAGCCAGCCAGCCAGCCAGCCAGGGGTTATTTCGACTAGCCAGACTACATCTGATTAGATAGCAGCTGTTTTACTAGTAGGCAGGTTAAATTTCAACCAATCATGAGATCAGTCCCCCACGAAGCTGGCTTCTTGGACTGTTGTTGACGAAGTCGGTGTTTGGTGAATTCCATGCTTGGCAACTTACTGCAAATTAAACTCTGTATTTGCCATCACAGTGAAGTTAAAGATGCACGGCTTGTTACAAGAACAGTTGAGCCGTGCATGAAATATTTAGCCGTGTTTTCTTAGATCTGTTGCATTGTTGGCATTACTTCAGACAGATCTTGTTATAAGTGATGTGAATGTTTCTTAGATCGCAAGGCCTAATTTTTAAATGGCAGGTTAACACCTAACAAACATGTCAGTGTTACTGTTAATTGCCATGCGTTAGATGGTCAAAATAATAGCTTCATAATAGTTTGGGGTCAAGCAAAATACACATATAAGGGAGTTTATTGTGTGTGCACGACCAATTCTACAGAAAAGTTTTAGAGGCAGGCTTGATCTGATTGTTTGAGTCTGCTTCCCAACTTGCCTTCCTGTCTTGAACACATTCAGCAGGGCCTTATTCCTCAGTAGATGGTTTGCAATGGGGGCCATCTTTGAGATGAGTTTGTGTATATTGCCTGTTGTATGCCTTTACCAGCCAAGGGCCTCTGCCCAGCATATGACACTCCTAACGATAGACACCCAATGGGCAATACACAAACTTACCTCAGAGATGGCTGACATTGCAAACCATGTATAAACTTTGCGATTCTATTGCCTTGCATAGCTATTTTATTTCTCTATTTATATTTATGTTCTCCTCTTTCTCATTAAATTCACTGAATTTGCAAATGTGTCAGCATTCTGTGGGAGAAGAGGTCATCTTATGTTTTTGTTTACTGCTTGTTTCAGCTCCATATCCTGGTGGTGGCCCTCCCCCTCCTCAGCCGGTGCCTCCTCCTGGCATGAGGCCCCCACCCCCAGGTAAACCGCACCATACATGTACCCTTGCCCTCAGGCTTTAGATGTCGTGTTGAGCACATTAATTATGGTGACAGTGCATAACTGAAATAGTTAACTGATGGGATGGGATGGTTTGTTTTCAGGTTTAGTAACACAGGAGATTTAGGAATTTGATGTTAATATGGCCATTAATGTGTGCATTTTGTGGTTGCTGTGAGTTCAAACCCAGCTCATGCTGGCTTCCTCTCAGGCTGTAAGTAATGAAGGTCTGTCAGTAATGGGGATGGTCGTGGGTTTCCCCTGGGCTCTGCCCAGTTTCTTCCCACCATGATGCTGGCCGCCATCGTTTAAGTGAAATATTCTTTAGTACGGCATAAAACACCAATCAGATAAATAAATAAATATCTGCATGCACTGAGATCAAATCAGTTTTTTAGCTTTTGCTGTTTTGACTGCAATTTAGAAGTCTTAAGGTTTGTCAAGTATTTTGTGAATGTCTTTAGTTTACTCCACCCATAAACCTCTAAGTGAAGAATTCTGCAGTACAGCGTTAAACACCAATCAAATAGATTACTTTCAGAATTGACTGCATTTCGTTAAATACTTTGGGCCTTAAGTCAGTGGTCTGGTTTATGTCATATGTTCATTTCAGAACTTCAGTACTTACTGATAATATAATTGTACTGATTCAAAGCATTTTTTCTTTGTTACGAGCCATTTTCATATCATTTGTCTTACCTGTGCCCTATGTATTGACAGGTGTTCCTGGGCAGCACCCTTCCCATCATCAACCCACGATGAGTCAACCATCCCATCTGCCCCCTCCAGGGCACGCTCCTGTCCCGGCTCCTCATGTTAACCCAGCCTTCTTCCCACAGCCCCATGGTCAGCCACCACCCAGCTCTCCGGTGAGTTTACCAGATGCTTATAGTTAATGACAAAAGTTTATCCCCCCATAAACGCAGTGTTTTGAAACAATTATTGTATTCAGAAATTTGCTCCTATTGTGTGTGAAAGATAACTTAGAGAAAGTCAAGTCTAAAAATAGGTGGCTGACACTCCTGTGGAGAAAGTGGTAAGATCAATATTGCAAGTGGTTTAAAATATATTACCAAAGTAACCTTGGTCTAATATTATAACTTAGAGAAAGTCAAGTCTAAAAATAGGTGGCTGACACTCCTGTGGAGAAAGGGGTAAGATCAATATTGCAAGTGGTTTAAAATATATTACCAAAGTAACCTTGGTCTAATATTATAACTTAGAGAAAGTCAAGTCTAAAAATAGGTGGCTGACACTCCTGTGGAGAAAGTGGTAAGATCAATATTGCAAGTGGTTTAAAATATATTACCAAAGTAACCTTGGTCTAATATTATAGAATATAAACAATATGGACCTCATTAATTTGTTGCCAGGAACGTTTTCAAAAATCTGTTTACACCATTTTTCAGGCTAGTGGACTATGGAATATTATTTGTCCTTCCTGTTTTCAGCACATTTACAGATTTAGAACCATTTTCTGTGTTAGGAATGAATCTTAAGCCTGTGAAAAGAGTTGAAATAAAGATAGATGGCAAGTAGAACTCCCTAAGAATCCCTTTTCAGATTATGTGTTAGTGGGTACTCATTCAGAGCTGATTGTCTGTCTGGGAAGGTCTCTCAAGCAACCTGGAGATGGTTGTGGGTTTCCCTGGGGCTCTGCCCAGTTTCCTCCCACCATAATGATGACCGCAGTCCTATAAGTGAAATATTCTTGAGTACGGTGTAAAACACCAATCAAATAAATAAATTCATAAATTTAGACCTGATTTATGAGAGGATCAGTATTTAAACTTGTACAGCATTGAAGAAGGCGCATGAAATTTTCCCTTCAACACAGATGATGCACATGGCTTCCCAGCCACCACACTCGCAGTCTAGTGACCCGTATGGTCGACCACCCCCGACAACGGGCTACCCCAATGAGCCTTACATGAGGCCGCCCCCAGAGCGATATGAGCCCAAACGGTAAGTTACCACCATCTTAATAATCATCAGGTGCTTAGTCAGGTGGTCCACGTACGTCAAAATGTTGGTATTGGCCAGACTCTTCTAAAAGCCTCCATCAAGTGTGATACAGCAGTATGTATCTTATACAGTAATCTTATAGTATTTTATACAGTAAGATAAGTGGAGGTGTTTCGGGATAAAAAAAGTAGAATGCACAAAACCTAGCAAATTCCATCCAGGTTTAATGCGACCCATGCCATCTGCATGAAAGAAATCTATGTTAGGTCCGCAAATTGATTTTCTTGTTATAATTTGCTGAGATACTCCTTTTTAAAATGACTATAGTTTTTGTGCAGTAAGAAAATTGTTGATTCAGATTTGAAGTCCCAACATCACCAACATTCCATGTTCACATGATGCTGTGGTAGAAAAATTGCTGGTGGTTCTTTTTCAGTCATTCTGAGCCACCACCCCCAGCTCTTTCAGAACAGGAGTTTGATGAAATCTTCCAAAGAAACAAGACTGTGTCCAGCAGTGCTATCTCTCGGGCTGTGCAAGATGCCAGTGCAGGTAATCCAATCACAATCAGGTCTTCTTGTCCATCGGGCACAACCCAAGCCTATTAAAACTGGGTCGGTAGCCAATTTGTTTTATTTTTTTTTTTAAATCAGGCTGATAAAGAAGATAGGGATTTCAAAAAATTAACATAAAGAGAAAAAAAAATTCTACTATAATCCCATGAGTAGGGCTTTTTGTAGAGGGTTGGTCAGACATATTTTAAAGGATGGCCTTATTTGTTCACTGTCCTTGAATCCTTGAACAATCCTTGAACTTCATATAGGGGTATGTTCAGAGCATATACATGTACCTGGATAGTTAAGTATGGTTGAGCTAACGAAGGATTTTTTTTTTAGTGAATAAAACATGGATTTAAAGATTATATAAAAATCTTTATAAAGATAGAAGAAAAACACCACTGACTGTGTACTTACAGCCAGTGAGACTTATAATTCCTTGAAGGCTAGCATTTATACTCAGGCATGTGAAGGGTTGTCAGGCTGAGTGATTATAATTTTAATCAACTGTTTGCCGTGTTTAATTACAGGAGAGTTTGCCAGTGCCATTGAGACTTTAGTCACCGCTATATCACTTATAAAACAGTCCAAGATTTCTTCTGATGACAGATGTAAAATCTTGATTAGCTCCCTTCAGGATACTCTTCATGGAATAGAGGAGAAATCGTATGGCTCAAAGTAAGTTGTATTACAAGATCTTTTTTTCACGTCCCTTTCAAATAGGACATTTTTAAACAATGTTTTTGATATACTATTTTTCACTTTTAAGTCTGTACATATCATTTGAATGTTATATATTTCAACAATATTGAGTGTCTAGAACCAGGTTCCTTTAAAATATGTGAATGATAAAAAAATCCTGATGGTTTGTGTTGTACAGTCTCCTCAGGATTCTGTGACGCTATTGTAATGAATAAGCCCTATAACTGCACTTAACAGGAGTTCAAGCAGCTCGAGGGAACGCAGATCCAGGTCTCGCGATCGCGACAGGGACCGTGAACGAGAGAAGAGAAGCCGAAGTCATCGGTCCAGAAGCCGAGATCGAGAGTACCGAGAGAGGAGCCGAGACCGCGAACGTTACCACGACTCTGATCGTCATCGAGACAGGGATAGGGAGAGAGAATACTCCTCCTCCAGACGTCACTAGCAGAGCGCTGAGCAATGTCAGGTGAGTTTGGGAAGGTATGTCTCTAGGTTTAATGAGAACTGGCTAAAAGATTTAAACTACATGTATTTTTACACCACAACCTAATCAGTCTGGTTTTTAATGGACTCAACCCTGAGATGAGTTGTTACACCTAGTTACACGAAGCTGTGTAATAACACAAGGTAATGTTTGCTCCAAAACGTCATTAAACACAAATCTTTAACAAAAGCCAGATCAGAGTATCAAAGATGTAGGGCCTCCTGTTCTCTTTCCCTTTTTCTGCAGAGTCTGCAGCAAGGGTAAAATAGGGTAATTTAATAAGGGCATCATTGTGAGGAAATTATTTTCCAATTTGAAATATAGGTTGGGTGGATTCTATTGGTCTTGGTGGCAAACAAATA
This sequence comes from Liolophura sinensis, assembly GCF_032854445.1. Lineage (NCBI taxonomy): Eukaryota > Metazoa > Mollusca > Polyplacophora > Chitonida > Chitonidae > Liolophura > Liolophura sinensis. The sequence continues at coordinate 42,644,659 of NC_088300.1, forward strand.
CCATGTCTTAATAAATTTCTCAAACTGCTTGTATTTCTTGTCTGACCTGTGTTAATTTTGCCAGCTGATTTGGATGGTGTTTGGAGTAGCGACTTCAGTCTGAGACTCTTGACCAGCTTTAATGTGTGGCAATGGAGAAAAAAAAGAGAACAGTATGAGAAACTCTCTTCAAGGAATGATGTCTCCATTTGTACATTTTTTTTCTTTCCTGGGTTTGGGGCTTGTGTGTGTGTGTGTGTTTATATATATATATATATATATATATATATATATATATATATATATATATATATATATATATACTCTTGCAGAGGTAATTTTAGAACACACATTCATGTGTAACATAGAAACAGAAAATATGTGTGTGGATATATATATATATATATATATATATATCCACACATATTTTCAGAAACAGAAAATATGTGTGTGGATATATATATATATATATATATCCACACATATTTTCTGTTTCTATGTTACACATGAATGTGTGTTCTAAAATTACCTCTGCAAGAGTAAATACTGCATGCACACTAGTGCTGAAACTTGATGACATCTGAGATAGCAGTTAATAGCTAAAGATTTTTATGCAGTGTTAAATATTTTAAAGCATTAGTTTTTTTCTTTCTGGTTCCTATTTTTTAGGGTACAGAAAATAAATCTCTCATTAAGAAGCCAAAAATCATCCTCTTTTCAGACATTCTGCATTTTATGTGTGGATAAACATTTTTTGCACTTTGGTGGTTCAAGTATTGTTTTTATAACAATCCCTTGAAACTAAATCAGAAATCACGTACATTTTGAGAAAGTTTGTTTGTTTTTCATTTTGTTTTAAATTTTTTATCAGAAAGAGTATTCGTAATCCACATTTCCACCTTTTTGTTTGTTAACTGTGCATTTCTGTTCTCACACAACCTTGTCTTATGCATTTCCCTTTTTTGTTTATCTCATGTATGAATAAGTTATTTGTAATAACTGGGTGTATAAGTTGGATGTGAAAGTCTGTATACATGGTCGGATTTTTTTTCTACAAGTTACTTTCTCAACATTAAAACAAATACAGCAATGTTTCAAGTTGTATGGGATTTTTTTTGTTAATATTGAAGAAAAGCATTAAGGCAAAGGCAATGATCATTGCCAGGATGTAATGATCATTGCCAGGATGTAATGATCATTGCCAGGATGTAATGATTAGTGCCAGGATGTAATGAGCAGAAGAAAACGGGAACAAAGTAAATGTTCTGCTGTTACAGTAAATCTTAAACTTTCAAGTGATTTGTAGGATCTATTTTTTTATGAAGCTGCATCTCTTTGTACACATTTGACTTAATTTCTATGTGAGTTTTATTTTTGATACTAGCCACTTGTCTCACGAATTGTGATCTATGAATTACGCGTGTTGTCATTTGTTTTTCCGTGTGTTTGTGGGTATCAAATTGTGTATTCTTTCATGCTTTTCAGTCAAGTCGGGCATGATAATTCAGTGGTCGAGTGAATTGTACCAAAGTATCGGTTCACTTTATTACTCAGTCCAGTTTTAGCATATTGCAAACCAATTATAACATTGCGATCCAGTTATAAAATGCGACATGGTCAGCAATAGTCTTACTCCAGACCTCTGATGTGTGCTACCTTATGTTTATGAATGCTTAGTTGATGTGTCTGGGCAATGCTAGTTGTATATCTATTTTAAGAGCCATTGACCAAATTGTATTGTGATTATTGCAGAGATTATGTCTAATATTGCCATTGTCTGTTTCAGATGATATAATATATGATATTGCCATATTGTCTCAGTAGACATGGTCTCTGGTATAACTGTATTGTCAGTCTTTTAAGCATGTATATGATATTGCCATATTGTGTGTCTCAGCACAGATGGACTCTGATATTGACATATTGTCTGTCAAGAGATGACCTCTGATATCGAAGGATTTTTCAGCTGAGATGACTTCATATTTCCATATTGTTTCCATAGAAATGTTCTCTAATGTAGCTATATTGTCAGTCTCAGCAGAGCTGGCATCTAACATTGCCATATTGTCTTGTCTGAACAGAGATGGTCTGTATTATTGCATAAAAGTTTAGTGAGAAATATTTTGCCGGAAAGATAATTCTCCCCAAAAGTATGCCATTTATTGATGATGGTTTGGGACGGCTAAAATTTCCTTTAACTTGATACAGCTAAATATGATAATTAATGTTGAATGACCGTGATAGTTGTCTATGACAGACCACAGCTGTTCATAGATCTGATGGCAGGGTATTTTTAATTGGGCCTGTTACACTCGTAGACTTACTCTGCATGGATAACCTTTGTGTAAAGGGAGACCACTCTGTCAGACAAACAGTAGGTCCTGTACTGTATATCATGTGTGAAGATCTGAACTTTTCTATTGTAGGAGTAAAGCTTGTACCTGTAAGTGAGCCTTCCCCTATGACAACATCAGTGTATTTTAATGGACTCTGTAAGCTGCCTTCTTGGCAAGGTAAACTGCCCTCATGGCAGTGTCTAATTTTTGTGTCTTAAGTGTTACAAGACATTGGTTCGACATACATATATATATATCAAGTTCTCATTGCAAAATTCAAAAAATTCACAAGCGGAATTTACAACTGGAAAAGGACAGAAAGGAGAAAGGACTTTGGAAGGGGGAAAAGGAGAGAAAAGGATTACAGATAGGATTTCAAGGCGGTCACAGATCACCTAGAGACGTTAGTTCCGTGTTGTCGCGTTGTTATTCATGTTCAGAGTCTCCAGCGGGAGAAGTCGCCATAGCTTGTTTTAAATCCTCAAATAAAATTTGTCTGATGTATTTGTCTCTACTGTGTTAATTTTGAAAATTGCCACGAGTTCATCCTGCTTGTCGCTTGTCTGGTTTTCACATGTATGTGTGTTTGTCTGTGTTTAGGTAAGGGTGTCATTCATATATGTATGTTCAATGTTCTTTTCACTGTTGCTTTCCTGTGCTTGGTGATGCCAGCCCTGTAGTTATGCAAAACTTTCACCAGATAAATCTGTCATTCATTAATACTAAAGCGCTGATGCCTCTAACCCAACAGTTCTAAAGTTATGTCGTGCACAGATATACATAAAGGGATAGGATAAGGCTTGAGGATTTACATGTCAAATAAATACCTCTAGTGAAAATTAGCAAGCTTGTGTGAAGGCTGAAAATACTGGCATTATGTAATGAAGTTGTTATAATGTGCACACTAAATGACCTAAAATTTCATCTCTAAGTTGATCATTTTTCCTGACCATGAGTTCTAATGATTTTAAAACGGCTTTGTGTGAAAGGTAGGATAATATCCTGCTGGAAAATTGTAGTTTCTCTGCCAAAAAACATTATTTTATGACTTTTTAGTACTCGCATTTTAAGGTTGAAAATTTAGGTCATTTACTGTAATTTATGTTTAAGCTCACTTATCATAGTCTCAAAGGGTGGCTACTGGTCGACATTAAAACTGAAATATAGAAGGCTTGTATTATGAATTTTCTGCCTTTTCACACATGGAAGGATGAGATTGTGAAAACATTGTCAGGACGACCATAATGTGATTTAAGAGTAAAACTTCAGCGACAAAAAAAGTGACACCATTTTTTGACTTGTGTGAAAAGTCAAAAAAAAAAAAGAAAAAGACAACTAATTGTGCAAGATGCTTATCATAGTTTTGATACATGGCTGTGGTTCTTCAACTGTTACACAAGGTTGGGATTTCTATATTTTTTGACAGTTTATAAGTTTTTGGTTGTGATAATTTGTGTAGTAAAGTTTTATAGTTAAATTGTCATTCACCAGTTTACCTCCTCCTGGCAGTTTTAGCTGTTGAAGAATTACAGTTGTCATAGTTTTTTTTTTCACAGCTTCCATAGTTTACTTACAGCGTCAAGGTGTAAGTCTGTCTTTGCATATGTATTGTGTTTATATATATATGGGGATTTATTTGTAGAGAAGTTGGAAAGTACAGTGGTGTTCAATTCATCAGATAGCTGACATCTTTGTATTCTCCCTTGTCCAGACTTGTTAATTGCACACATTAAGCTGTTATTAAGCTGTTATAACAGCTTAGTTTCTTAAGCATCAGACCTGATTGATAATCAACAATAGTCTGAATGAGGTTGATGTGAAGATATGTTACTATTAACGTTAGCTTCCCCTTCATGCTATCCAGTCACGTTTTCTTCCATTACACTGTACTTTTGGTGTGTTAAAAAGGATGCCCTGTGATTTTCACCTTCACTAAAATATCAGTATTACATATATTTAACAGATAAATAATAATTTCATGGTTTGACATAGAACTCCATTTCATTTGGTAACATTTTATTGAGGTGTAACATTGAATCTTGTTTACAAACCATGTAGAGGAAAATTTTTAGTACCCTTTTATGTTTTACCTCCTCTTAATCATCTCAGTCTTTTCTTGTTACATCAGCAGTTACACATTGGTTTCATTCCATGTTATTTTTCACCTTTTTTTCCTTCAGTATTGTTGGATTTAACTGAAATGGCAGTGACGTACATGCACTTGTTTTAAATTGCTCAAATATATTCAATTTTTACATGTTTATGTATTTATAAAGTACATGTATTTTGAAATTAATGAAATGGTGCTAATTAGTATTTAATAGGATCTGATTTTATGCTTAACTGCGTTTAAAGACGTCATTTATTTATAGAAATATTCTTTTAGGTAGATATCAATTTTTAACGTTAAAACTGATGGCAAGGCAAGGAGTGTTTTTCCAGAAAGCTGTATTTTCAAACACCCTCCTGGAAAAGAAATCGAATCCCTCAAATGTTCATCTTCTGGAGGTAAAATTCACGTTTTTTCATTATATTTTGACGCAGTTTCAGTAGTTAAAAGATATATTTATTTATTTACTTTATTATTTTTAATCAACATTTTCCCTACACTGTCGTATTTAAAAAATTCTATAGGACGATTTTTGAGAGTATGTGTCATTAACCCGTTAATGACATAAAATAGAGGTTACATAAAACGACCAAATACAAAGGACCTGCGGATGTTTATTGTAGGTTTCAAACTCAAAAAGATTTTCTTCCGTCCAGTTATATTGTTAAAGTCTCTGTAATGTTATGTCCTTTGCACATTTGCATTGAGACTGTCCGGTTGAATCGTATAGAAAAGATATAAAAACATACAACACAGTATGTATTAATGTGTAAATGTACATACAGTTGTAATGCTTGGAAAGTTGTGTGGTGTGCGTATAAAGGCCATAATTGTGTTTTTGTTAATGTTTTTCAACAGTTGCCTTAAAAATTGCACCATTTTGTTTTTTTTTTAGTCCGATTTTGAGTGTTAACTAGTCACTGTCGCTCGTGTTAAAAAATTTAGCAAAGTCATTAGGGTTAGCTCTGTCAGAATCTGCAAATGTATTATTTCATCCTTCAAAGGTTTGGTATAAACAGACGTATTGTTTCGTCAATACAGTCTAGCTAGGCATTAGATGGTGTTGAGAAAGGCACTTCAAGATTTTCCTCTTAACCTAAAGAGGATAGGTGTCGTGATCAATGGGGTACACAATTTACATCTACAAGTGAAAGCAAGTCCTATATAGCATAGGATAAAGGTATTAGTACGTTGGTATGAAGGGTCTTTCTTACAGTATATGCGTATCATGTAAAACAAACGTAATTTTTATTCCTTTCTTACCTAACTTAATTTCTACATCAGGTATATGGCACAAGCTTGTGTACGAACGTAAGAAAAATCTTCCACTTTAGTGCTACATTGGTATGACTTTACGGTTTGGGATAGGTCAGGAGCGTTTATCAGCTGCTTGAGTTCAGTTAGTTGTGGTCAATCGGTGCAGTCGTGTGGTACGAGCACCGTACGAACCCCCTAGCCGTTCCTTGTTTTTTGCTTGTGTGTCACCGCCATCGACCAAACCAACAATTCGTATTAGATTATCGATAAAAAGCAGGGGTAGAGACTATTGTTATTGGCTTTGATTCTATGACTAAGGATTCGTCATCTTGGCATTGGTTTCCCGATCTAACTTGATCACTTACATCAAGGCTTGAGGGCATAAATACCAGTCTTGTCTCCATGACGAACTCGAAGTCCAGATAAAATTCACTTTGGAAGTTCCAGATGGTCTACTTCTTACTAACGTCGTTGAAAATTCTTTGCGAATGGCAAATCAATTACTGTTTTTATCATCTTTCTCATTATCAGAGGTCAGGTTGACCTGCATGCCTTGTAGGAACGGCCCTGGCAGAGGGTTTCATGTTATTTGGTGCATATTATTCACTTTACATGTTTTTGTATTTATACGCACCTAGTGAACCATAATCTCTATTATATAGAGGGGATATTATATATTACAGGCGATGGTGCTGATGCAATAGGTTATAAGCCTAGAGATACATGGTATATAAAAACTTCCATATAGAATTGAATATGATATCCTTCGGTCCATGGTATGTACATATATGTTTTTCCTCTTAATCACCTATATGTAAGACTTGTCACGATATTGCTGAAAGACTACCTTAGTGGCATAATGCCGCAGTCCTTCTTTATACAACTTAGAAAATTCTCTAGATATGGCTCCTTTATGACAGGTGCCTAAAGCCGTGTAGAACGTAAGCTGTCACATGTTAATTGAGTGGTAACATCACTCGTAAACCCTATTATACGAGGTACTTTTTGAAGTAATTAATTTACACACCTCTCCACACATCGTGTTTGGTTCAAGTCAGCATCTTTTACAAATCTTCTTTAAAGCCATTAGTGTCCGTAATACACGATTGGTAATAACGCAATTTCAAGGTGAACAATGTCGACGGAATTTGATGGAAACATTTTGTATTAAGTATACGTTTTAGCTGTAGGGACGTTATTGGTATTAATTGTATGTGGTTTCAGTTATGTGTGATATGGAAGGAGGCCATCAAATTATTTTGGTGGAGCGACTGCATCTTTACGGAAGTATTCCATATAACTCATAAGTGTTGCCGATATTCCAAATTGAGAGTCGTAGAATTGCGAATTTTAATGCCTTGCTGCAAATTGCGTTGTAACCAGACGCCAAATGATCTGCTGTGCTACAGGATTACTTACTAGGTATAGCATGGATAAAGGTTAATTTGATACATTGTATGGTTACTAAGTCTGATCATTCAGCGGTCATAGAGCCTTATAGTCTCGTACAACCTCGTCTGCCCCGAAAAGGAACAAGGTTTTGCGATGCTGTGAGTAGATAAGGATGAACCAAGCGGTCTTCCCTGTGGGTTTTGGATGCTCTATAGTAGTATATTCATTGACACGTATGTTCAGTTTTCTTTCCAGTTCTAGGGCTCTAAAGATGAAGTTCGTGTCGGGGATTTGTCGGTTTAAGATTGGAGTATAACTTCCAAAGTTTGTACGAAACACGCTTTTCTTTTAATCTAACAACTGGATCTTGACTTCGGAACATTAAGTCTCCTTTGCCTAAAATTTGATCTCTTGAATGTTTTTGGATCTCGACTTTTCTGACATGTACATATTTGTGTTGAGTTCGTACCAGTAATCCTCGACCAACTCTTTTGGCCTGATCAGGAATGAAATTGATTACGTCATCAATGAAAGCCGTTTATTCCGTTTGTGTAAGATTGTGAAATTTATGTCTGAATATGCCTGGAATTACGTCAATTGCAAGCGTAATTTAAACACTGGAACCGAGAGCAGCTAAACTATTAGCTCAATTATTTTCAGTGATCTTGTTTCCAGTGTATGCAGTCACATAAAGTATGTAATTCCATGAAGATACTTTCATGTATGATAATTTGGGGATGTATATTTGTCCTGTATTGAAATGCTTGTTTATTTGCGGGAGAATTGTGCCTGTGTGTGTGTGTTAGGTAGATGTTCTTCGGGAGTGTTGTTCAAAGGATCTTGTTTAATTTCTTTATTTCTCGTGTTTTCACGTAATGTGCATGTGCGGGAACGTATGTGCTCTCGAGAGCCCCATGTGTGTGGTAAGTTTGTTACTGCAGTTTCAAATGGAGTTCGTCAATCACTTTCACAAAGCTACGTGCGACATTTATTTGTCGTACGATATTTTGTACGTCACTAATAACGTACCATTGTCCTATATGTGTGATGTACAAGTACGACGTCTTTGTGAAAGGGGCCTGTTTCCTGAAAACACTGTTCCTGTCGCTCTTTGAAACCTTTCCTTATATATAGCAAAATCATTAGATGACATTTGACGATACATGTATGAAAAGGTTGACGAAGACACGGTTGAACGGCGTTTTGCTGGGCTAAACTTCCTTTTTTAAGAAAAGGGAAGAAGAATGTTGCGACAGCGTTAATAACGAAACTCGTTCTTTGCATTCGCAGTAAATTTAGTAAGTTACACTTTCCTTTTCAGGCACAGCCTGGTCTGACTTTTGAATTGTTTTCTTGTAGATTATGCACGCTGTCTTGTTTTCCACCGTGAAAGCGCACAGTGAGGTAAAAGGTATTGAATACCACGCAGTTTCATAGTCCCAAACCCATAACCAGCTGTGATACAGGTTAATCTGCTATTTTGTAACTCTTTCTGAAAGAAATTGTTATCCATTAGCAGACTGAAAAACCATAACTACTGGGAAAAGGGTAGCTAGACGAACGACGTATTTTAACGATCCTTTTAAAAAATATGTATCTATAATTTACACTCACATTGCTTGGTCATGTTAAAGTGTGTACTAGAAAGCCAGCAAACTGCACTGGTGCAGCCAAAAACCAGTGTATTTTCTTGGGGCACCGAGGTTGGAGGGAGGGGGAGGGTTATGGTAATCTCAGAATTCACTAGGATGTACCAGATTAATCGAACAGCATTTTACCACGGGCACTCAGACCTGTTCAGTTCTAGTGCATGCGCTAAAATTTAGCTACAGACATTAAAGGAATAGGTGTTTTGATTGATTAGGTTATTTACATCATGTTTTAATGGTTTGTTTTGTCTATTTGTCTGGTATGCGTTGAATGGGACTGATCTATATCCGTCGAGTCCTACAATGCCGTGATCGTGCACTAAGGATATTGTAGATGTAAATGCTGGCAGCGGTTGGCTGGTTGTGGCGTCAATATGTCATCTGGTACTTTTAGACACCTACCTCTGTTGGAAATAGAAACTCCAAGGGCTTCTGGTATAAGTGCACTTATTTTGGAACCATAGGTTATAGCTGTGGTAATGCACAATGATTGTACATTTCCGCTTTCGTTGGTGAAGTGAAAATGCCTTACTAACTGTAACAAAGGCTTTGGAGATAAACAGGCGCTATTGTGACTTTCTGAAGGCAAGCTAAAAATTTATTTCATGTTTATACGAAGTCTATGTGAGAAATGCTTTGAAGTGAAATTTACCAAGATTCTGGCTTTTAACCCGCTAGCTCTTGTGTAAAAATGTTACGAAAAAATTCTCGGCCTGTGATTGTGAAGGCTTAACTAAAAAAAAAAAAAAAATGAAGTTCATATTTTCATATTTAAGGATTGACATGTATATATCTGGCAATTTTAAACGTCATTATACGAAACATGCATTTTGAAAGAAAATACTGCGTTGATGTTCGTGGATGCACATTGATGCTTGATCATCTCAAGATGAAAGACCAGCTGTAACATTCAGAGAAGCGTAACGGTAAGTATAGCTTAGGACACGCTAGCTTTGTTCAGATTGGAGTTAGCCAGTACGAAAGCAGCTGGGCAACGGATTCCCGGATATCAGAGGTCTAAGGATGCTGCAGGCTTGTAGAGAACCAGTTCCCGGCAATCTGCCTCGCAGAAAGACGAACTTTGATGATACCGGAACTTTGTCCTGGCGGCCGAGTACAAGGGAGGAAGCGCTGCAGCTGGCGACTGTACACCTGATCACCCATCGGAACCAGGATAGAGACATCAGCTACAGCTACATGTACCCATCGCCAACACAGCTGATCTCCCAGAGGCCTCCGTAAACTGCTATCAGATCCTCTGTTAAAATATTTAACTTTTGCTCATAATACTAACTGGCGAGGCCCTTCGGCAGATTGCAATAAACTTTGTTAGATTATTCAGAGACTGTCTGTGAGTTGCTTAATTTGGACAGATTTGCTCTTGCTGTTGCTCATTGGAGAAACTCTAGCTCCAGTACAAGAAGGGTTAGTTTAAACACTGACAACTCACGATTTTATGGGGGAATTTTTTCCTTTCGATTAACGCTTACGTATTATAATAACAGGGAACAGTTAATTTTTGTATCTACTGAAATAGTTCATTAATGTGAGTCGTATTAACGTCCGCTTGTAAGCGGGATACCCAGTACTTCCTCGCATAGACAGAAAAAGTTACCGTTCCACATGGCACTATAGTAGTCCTATACCGTGACCCGCTGGGGGTATCGTAGCCTGTGCCATTGGCGAGGCTTGCAGGTGAGGCAGCATTCTGAATGTGGTGTCGTTAACGCTTCCCGCCTTGAGTGTTCGCCATGATTATATGACCGAAATAAGCGTGGACATATATATATATATATATATATATATATATATATACACACCCACCCATGGAATGGAAGCATACAAAGTGCAAGTATGTCCAGGTTGTATGGAATTGCATTCCAGCGATGAGTTGTTGACACGGATAAACGCTTCCAGATACGCACAGGTCACTGCGTCCAGTTTTCTGCATCCTTAAAGCCTGCCGGTCAAAATAAAACCAGAAACACTCGTAAAATCGAGACGTAGGAGTAAATTACACACATAGTTTTATCCACCCCATATTGCTCTCCGTTGTTTTATGGCCAGAACGTTCGTCTCCGGCCGTGGGTAATTAGCCCGAGTCTTTGAGTTAAGAAGTTTGTTGCTGGGTTTATGCTTGGGACTCTGGTTACCTCCATCCATAAACCGTTTGTGAATTTGTCGTCAAATGAGTGAAAAATGCCTCGACTTTAACATTAATCACATATGTATTTTCAGATAAAACCGTTAATGCTAATGAATACTAAATTGCACGGTGTAGATTGGGGGTTTCGCTGACTAATGTTAAAACGCCACCTCGCAGTCACAGGCTTGATCAATGGAGTTAACTGTTCAAATCCAACTCTTACGTGCCCTTTTTGGCTGCTATTCATCAGGCACCGGTTCCTGATTAAGTTGGCTTACTCCGGGAACTCTGGTTAACTATTCTCGGGTCATATAAGTGTGAGCTTGCATGGTGTTGAACACGAATCAATCGATCCATCAAAACAAAAGCCCATGGAAAAATTGACAGCCTGTATGCCGCACTCCTGCGCGAAACGCAAGACCGCCGTTTTGACTTGTTTCTGGTGCCAGATGGCGAAGCGCTTGGCTAATGTGTTTGGGACCATTTGCCATTCCTTTTTTGGTGCAGGCAACCTGCATTCATTGGCTATATTTAAGATGTGGAAGTCGCTTTATCCAAAACGAATGCAGGATTTTGATTCTGCGCACAAAAAACGTCTGGTTTGAACATCGGCGTGCCACAACGGTCCTTCATGCATCATGATAAAGCAAACCAAATCAATATTAAAATTGCAATATGTTCATTTTTTGTGTCAACAAAATTTCCCCCTGTATTTAAGCTTGTATGGAAATCCCAATTTGCATCGCTTGAAGTGCAGCTGGTTATGACAGCTGTGTATGTTGTTCAATATTCCTCAAAAGATTTAACAAGCGGTGCCTATGATGAGTCATAGGTCTACCATTGAATAATTTTTATCATTTTTATAACATGACCAAAACATTGTTGGTCGTCTTTTGTGTAAGAACGATTTTGTGTGTTGTCACCCTAGGTGTTGCGGACTAATTTAGTGGCAACGGTTTGAGGTTGAGAGACAATAATTGAGAGAGTGATGACGTTATCTTCAGACCCAAGCCACGGACATTCCCCCTAAATAGCCTCGAACAAGCGGAAATAGTCGAACAGATAATGAATGTAGGGTTAAAACTCTTGAGTTTGAGTGTCGTTCTAGCGAGTGTTTTCGCTGCACGTTTATCAGTGTACAAAATCATGTCTTATAGACAGCGTTCTCTGAAGATCATTGCAATAAAGTTTGAAATTTTAGCGTGCACCTTACATACATATATAATTCTCTGTTCGGTTTTAAACTGGCCTTACGGACTCCATCCATTCTGAAATGACGCATGGGCCTATCCGTGAATGGAAATGTGTCAGTTTACAGGATGGCGTTAATTTGTGTAATTGCAGTAAGCTAGTGTAAAATGTGGGATCCATATATCTTTGATTTGGACGCGAGTTCTTTACCAACTATACCAAGTTTGCATCGATGTTGCGTTGGCACTGAATTCAGAAGCTGTTCAGGCTATAGCAGCCCGAGTACGTATAGTGCAATATGAATGGCCTTCCATTAATCATACGAGCAGGGGACTGGGAATAGCAAGGGGAAACAGTTACGAAAACAAATATCAGGCACACTAGCTGAAGAACGACGGTTGGAACAAAGCAACTGAGCAAAACCGATTTCAGTTGTGTTTATCACGTTAAACGTATTGTTCAGTAGTATTCTATTAACATCGATACATGCTATACACCCACCGAACACTCCACGGGGACCTCTTTCAGGTTATGAATAGTGGGCTTTTACAAGAACGTCTGATGATTTCTGGAATTATGATTTGGCGATTAATCAGCCAAATTTCGCATTTGACTGCTAATGATTACTGCGATTGCACACAGCATGAAATGTTATAAAACGACAGGAAGCTAGAAATAGCACTTAGTGCGTTATGTTTTAATCGCTGTCCATAGACTCATTAAATAAATGAGTTACCATGGTCTATATAAATGTGCGAGAGATTACAACTTTTCAATTAGCAATCTCAGCGGAGGGTCGTGGGTTTAACCTGGTTTCCTCCCAACATAATTCTGACCGCTGTCGTATACATGAAATATTCGTAGGCACGGCGTAAAACACTGATCAAATGAAAAAAATAAATAAATAGTATCCGTTTCTACTCTTTCATTATCAAGCGAACGGACTCTGGCGATGTCCAATACATACAAGCACAGGTAGGACCTAGTCGTGTTGTTGAGGGTGGAATAAGCAATTAAATAAATCTTATTTTTCAAAGGGTATAGCGAGTTGGGCCATACATATATTCAAGTTTGGCCAGCCAAAAAATCTATTTGTTCTGTACTGGGTGAAACTGGCATTACAGTTAGTCTCTATGATAAAATACCCTGTTGAACACCAGGCAGCTGTGTTTGAAAGGCAGGATATATATCCTACCTTATTTCTCATTCCATGTCCAAGTAATGTACACGCGCGGCTCCTCGAGGCTTGTGGTGCCAAGTGATGACCGATTCCCAGTATACGAGAGATCTGTTAAAAGTGTCCGTATATACAAATCTCCTCTGCTGAGAATTAATTGCACTGCCAAGGCCAAGAACCTTATTTATTGCAATGGTTCTGCAATGGAATTGAATTTGAACATGTGCTTCAGTAATGGTGTTTGGAATGCCTCTCTTCATGTTTCGCTGTACCCTATCCTGATATCAAAAGCACTTCTCTGTAAGCATGCGTGCTTGATGGGTGCACGACAGGCCTACTTTGTGACCACGTTTACGTTACAATAGACTTGGTTGTTATCGTGGGGAATAGAGCGGGACTAACAATCATTCAGAACACGGTAAGAATTTAGTATCCTTTAATAATCTGCAATAATCTGTAATAAGTTAACAACAATTATGGGAAATCATGGGGACTTTTCGCCTAAGCTTTAGGTATTTCATCTCGGCCAAACACCCAGTGAACAACTACTTATATACTGAAGCGCTTAGTAGGCTCACACCTGACCAGATATCCTTACACATGAGATTCCTTGACTTCCTCCCCCACTATCGATTTATTTATTTATTTGATTGGTGTTTTACGCCGTACTCAAGAATATTTCACTTATACGACGGCGGCCAGCATTTTGCTGGAAGGGAACCGGACAGAGCCTGGGGGAAGCCCACCCATGGCTATTGATATTGGTGGGGCCCTTCATCGACGACGCTTGTGTGCTTTAACGTTCTTTGAATATCACTTGGTTTTCCCCTATGTGGTGTTCATACCTGTGCGTCACATGTCGGAAAGTACGTCAGTAACTTGCCGAATGTCGGTGGTTAACGCCGGGCACTAAGGTTTCCTTCACCGATGAAAGCTGACCGCCATAATATAGGTAAATAAGTAAAAATTTCTTGAGAGCTCAACCATGAAGTACTAGTATGTAAATAAATAAATTGCCTGTGTGCAGGCACCACAGATATGCTTGGGGTAGGGCTGCGGTGAAACAAGGAGTCATTGGGATGCGCACTGCGAGGAGTACAAATTTGTAGGTGAATTGAGCAAGTGTAACAAGAGTTTAAAAAAAGCTGCCAACATTCGAGTAGGAATCTGGAAAAGAGTATCGTCAAAAACGTCTTAATCCATTCTTCTGTAAATCCAGATGACACATTCTGTGTGTCAGCGGAAATTTTTCTCCCACAACATACCTGGAAATTATACCGTACCCATTTTTTTTTTTAATATATCAGTTGACAGGCACGTAATGGTTAAAATCACCATGGTAACTGGAAATGGCAGGCGCCTGTGTCTAGGCCAAATTCAGTTAAGCCGTCCATAATTTTGGCAAACCGACCTGTTGCTTTTTGGAGGAATATTAGGAATTATTTCAAATCCAGTTTCTAAAATATCACACACCAGCATATAGTGTTACGTCATACCCCACAGACTTTTTGTTCGAGTGTATTCCAGGTACAAATATCACGTGATTTTTAAGCTTAGGAACTTTAATTCACTATACTCGACCATCCCATATCTGATTTTACACAGCGAATCGTGTTCACAGTATAGCAGACAAGACAAATGCTGCGTGCGGCAAATGCAAAGCGGACTGATGGCTCTGAATGGCGGCAGTCAACCATAGCTCTTGCCCAGTGATATTTCACGTTCGAACCCAGTATCCGCTAGTTATCATGGTACGAAGGTTTCGCCGAACAATAGATTAGGCTTAGTTTCACAAGCATGTACGATAATCGCACTCGTAGGACAGTGGTAGGGTAATAGTGACAGACAAAATACCGTGCGACAAATGCACGAAAAAAAAATGTCGTACGCCGCTTTGTGAAAATGGGCCCTGATCACCATCAGATAAGTGAAATAATCTTGAGTACAGCTTAAAATATCATTCAGTATAATGAATCCTTCTGATATAAATAAAAGAGCAAGTTTGTTTACGAAGCACAGATGCTTGCCCGAGGCATTCTAAGAGTATCAGTTACCTGCCATACTTACAATGGACATCCGCGCACTTGGCATCTATGTCGCCATGGCAGATACACGTTCGTAACGTTAACAGAAATGACAACAAAAAATAAAATATGAAGAGTGAAAATAGATATAAACTGTCGTGCTGACCTACTTCGTAACTGTGTAAATCAAGAATTCTCACAAGGCCATAGCGTGTGCCATGTCACAGCATCCGGAAACTCACTGGCGCGCCGCGTACATATCATTTAAAGGCAAAAACACGATTAGGGTGACGTAAGCTGCGTCCTCGAGTGATAGCAAGAATGACTCGCTCCTGGTTACAATTGATAAAATAGCGTCGCTTCAGATTTTCTAAATATGATTTTGCTGTTCAACATCACAAAAAATAAAAAAAAGTATGCTTTATAAACTTTATGTGCGTTACTTGATCGATACATGTGTATATTTGGTCTTACTAGTATTGGAGATAGAGGGGTAGGACTAACGGGTTAAAATAACCGTTAAGCTAAGAGGGTTTTCTCGGAAGTGTACCCAGGTCATTGTGACGCCAAACACCATTCATTCACTCATTCATTCATTTATTGATTCAGTTAAACCTCCTGAATTGGGCATACTACTTAGTTTGGCCCACATATACCACAGTTACTGGATAAAGAATACCCTATACAGTATAGGTCATCCGACATCAGTTTAACTAGAAGTTTCTTTCAAATTTCTAATGAAATGGTCCTGGTAGCCTGTGAAGTGTGGTATTTCTTCAGTTTCAGACTTCCATTCCGGAAAATGGCATCTCTCTCAGAGCATCTCAGTCAGAAGTGGCGGAAATTCTTTCAGTTTTTTGACATAAACAAAGACGGTCGTTGGACTCGGGACGACTTTGAAAAATTTGCCGACAGATTGGTGATTCAGGCAGACAGCATGCTGACAGAGATCGGCGCTTGTCATGTGAGGCGCCATTGCCAGCACTGGCTGAGCATACACGAGGAACAGCTTTGTGGCACAGGAGTGGGTGAGATCACAGAGCAGGTGATCTGCGACACCATGGCTCGGCTTTTGCTTCTCAACAACAACAACGCTGGCTGTCAGATCAAGGAGCTGGACATCTTCAGCGAGGTGTGGTTTGAGATTTTGGACATCAACCGTGACGGCCGTATTTCCGAGGGTGACATGTGGATTCTGTACAAGTGTATGGGGGTAAAAAACCTGACAAAGGTGGGGGAGCTCTTCCGGGAACTTGACCTAGATAGTGACCATCACCTAACGAGGGAGGAAGTTCGAGTGGGCTACAGACAGTACTTCTTCGGGGAGCAGCGTCAAGATTTTCAGTCGGTTGCGCTATTGTTCGACTTGGCTGGTCTGCAGCAGGGTGGTGCGGTGTGTGTGACATGACGGTATCTAGTCTGCAACAAGGTGGTGTGGTGTATGTCACATGACGGAGTGCAGTCTCCCGCAGGTGGTTTGGTGTGTGCCACATGGCGGTATTCAGTCTGCAACAGGGTGGTGTAGTGTGTGACATTGTTCAGTCTGCTGCAGGGTGATTTGTGTCACGTGGCAGTGTGCAGTCTGCAGCAG
Organism: Liolophura sinensis; assembly: GCF_032854445.1. NCBI lineage: Eukaryota > Metazoa > Mollusca > Polyplacophora > Chitonida > Chitonidae > Liolophura > Liolophura sinensis. The sequence continues at coordinate 42,661,511 of NC_088300.1, forward strand.
GGTGGTATGGTATGTGTCACATGGCGGTGTGCAAAGGTGGTGTGGTGTGGTGTATGTGACATGAAGGTGTGCAGTCTGCAGCAGAGTGGTGTGGTGTGTGTCACCTGACGGTGTGCAGCCAGCAGCAGGGTGATGTGGTGTGTATCGCATGACGGTGTGCACTCAGCAGCAGGGTGATGTGATGTGTATGACATGACGATGTGCGGTCTGTGACAGGGTGGTGTGATGTGTGTGGCATCACGGTGTGCAAGTCTGCAGTAGGGTGGTGTGGTGTGTGTCACCTGACGGTGTGCAAAGGTGGAGTGGTGTATGTGACATGACAGTGTGCAGTCTGCAGCAGAGTAGTGTGGTGTGTGTCACCTGACGGTGTGCAGTCAGCAGCAGGGTGGTGTGGCGTGTATCGCGTGACGGTGTGCAGTCAGCAGCAGGGTGATGTGATGTGTATGACATGACGATGCGCCGTCTGTGACAGGATGGTGTGGTGTGTGTGACATGACGGTGTGCAGTCTGTGACAGGGTGGTGTGGTGTGTGTGACATGATGGTGTGCAGTCTCCAGCAAGGTGATGTGGTGTTTGTGACATGACAGTATGCAGTTTCCAGCAGGGTGATTTGGTGTGTGTGACATGACTATGTGCAGTCAGCAGCAGGGTGGTGTGGTGTGTGTGACATGACAGTGTGCAGTTTCCAGCAGGGTGATGTGGTGTGTGTGACATGACTGTGTGCAGTCAGCAGCAGGGTGATGTGGTGTGTGTGACATGACAGTGTGCAGTTTCAAGCAGGGTGATGTGGTGTGTGTGACATGACAGTGTGCAGTTTCCAGCAAGGTGATGTGGTGTCTGTGACATGACAGTATGCAGTTTCCAGCAGGGTGATGTGGTGTGTGTGACATGACGGTATGCAGTTTCCAGCAGGGTGATGTGGTGTGTGTGACATGACAGTGTGCAGTTTCCAGCAGGGTGGTGTGGTGTGTGTCACTTGACGGTGTGCAGTCAGCAGCAGGGTGGTGTGGTGTGTATCGCATGACGGTGTGCAGTCAGCAGCAGTGTGATGTGATGTGTATGACATGACGATGTGGGGTCTGTGACAGGATGGTGTGGTGTGTGTGACATGACGGTGTGCAGTCTGTGACAAGGTGATGTTGTGTGCGTGACATGACGGTGTGCAGTCTGCAGCAGGGTGGGTTGTGTGTGTGTCATGACGGTGTGCAGTTTCCAGCAGGGTGGTGTGGTGTGTATGACATACGGTGTGATGTGTATGACATGACGATGTGCGGCCTGTGACAGGATGGTGTGCTGTGTGGTCTGTGACAGCGTGGTGTGTGTGTATCACATGACGGCTTATGGTCGGCAGCAGGCTGATGTGTTGTGTGTGACATGGCAGTGTGCAGTCTGCAGCAGAGTGGTTTGGTGTGTGTGACATGACGGTGTGTGGTCCGTGACAGGGTGATGTGGTGTGTGTGGCATGACAGTGTCTAGCCTGCAGCTTGTGCGGTATGTTGTGTGTCAGATGACGGTATGCAAAAGTGGTGTGGTATATGTCACATGATGGTGCGCAGCCTTCGGCAGGGTTGTGTGGTGTGTGCTCGGTGTGCAGTATACAGCAGATTGGTGCTGTGTGTGTGTGACATAACGGTGTGCAGTCTGCAACAGAATTGTATTTTGTGTGACATGGCGGTGTTCCGTCTCCAACAGACTTGTGTATGTGACATGAATGTATCCAGTTTGCAACAGAGTTGGGTGGTACCGTACATGACAGTGTCCAACCTGCAGCTGGGTGGTGCAATGTGTGACATGACGGTGCCTGAGCTGTAATATGTTGATGTGATGTGGCAACTTGGTGTTATGTTGTGTGCTACATAACAGTGTCTATTCCGCGACAGGATGTAGCGCCGTGTAGATGACAAGGCGGTATGAAAGTTTCTGTAAATGGCAGAGGTCGTGGCTGGACATTTACATTTTAGTTAAACCTAAGAGTACATGCAAGTAGTATATTAATCTCGAACGCCATGTGTTAACGTGGACTGTTATATTGTGTTTCATTCAGTTTCTAAGATTTAGGTTTGGAAAGTCAGCAGTGTCTATCTTTCTTCGTTAAGAGCTTCTGTACATCTTTCACGGGATGGGTATCAGCTATCGGGAGCTAGTGTTGGGACAGTTATACCAGCGGATTCACGCAGCTCCTCAATCATTCTGTCTTATGCTGTGACACTTCTATCACATTAATACTCGTACCTAGGACTGCTGACTAAAATACACCACGGGGATGGAATGACACTGACCATGTACTTATAAATAGAACGCAGACGTTAGGTACATGCTCATTGATTAGCTGATCCCCGATAACCTACACGAACTTTCATGATAATTTTGATACAATGTGCAAAACCTGAGGTTGTGATATTTGAGATTTGTCGGCACTGTCTTGGTCCCGAAGATGACCTTGGCGTTTTAAGATGGAGTGGTTTGGTGTGGGTAGGCACTGTGGTAATGTTTATGATTAAGAACAATGCGTCGTCCAGATGATCCAGGCTGGTTTTCGTGTTATCTGCAATCATGAACAATTCACTTGGAAATGGAAACTATATACCGGAAACATCACACCACCGAATCAACTGACTGAAGGCATTATCATGTATGGTATTATCAGTGTCGATGCACTGAGTGAAAATCAGGCAGAGTCTTGATGCGTGTTTCGTGTGACATGCTGAAATGCATGAGAAAATAAAGATCTTACAAGGATATTGACGATAATAGAATACATCGATTATAAGAGGTGATGCGTCAAATATGGAAGATGTGAAAGGAAGGATATGGACAATCTGAGGAGATTAGCCGAAAACATTAACATCCAGAGCATTATGATTTATTTGTTGTTATTTAAGGTTCACGGTATTTTACAGCATTCGCTTAAACTGGCCGTTGTCAAACTATGCAGTCTATCCGCCGGTGCCTTCATTGTTATTGACGTCGGCATTCAAAATTCATTTGCTTTTTGCACTATAACTGATCATTGGATATTCAATAATAAAGTCGAACTGTTGATGCATTCGTCAGGCAAACAGTATTTTAAACACTGAAACAAATGATGATGTTAGAAATTGTCAGTATGTTCATTAAACAATGAAGTTTCATCATTCGCATGCTGGATCTTCCTAAGACTTAAGGAATTAAGGGTGATGACAGTGGACTAGTCAGGCTCAGGCGAGATAATCGTCGCAGCAAGATCGGCCCTGTGTCGCAGATCAATGCATGCAACTCTTCCTGGTTCCGTAGTGACCTCGGGTATAGAGGTTTGTCAGCTACCAGACTCTTGAGACTCAAATCTTCAGGCTTGATCTTCAAGTCCTCTAGGTTTATAGAGGAACATCTCTAAACTGCAGTAATTATGAATTGCAATTCACAGCATTTTTATTTTATTATATTGTCTTTTAACGTCCACGGTAGTTAACAGCGTCCAGCTATAACTTGTCGTTCCAGAAATTATGCACTCTGCCTGCTGGTGTCATGGTTATCGGTGATGGTATTCAAAATTCATTTGCTTTTTGAACTAAAACTGACTACTCAAAATAATAAAGTCGAAAAGTTGATGCAATCGTCTTGCAATCAGTATTTTAAACACTGAAACATTGACGATGTTTAATCACTGGAATGCTTGTCCGTGTGCACATGATGCACCTATCAGCTATTCTTCATGAAGTAACCATTACAGCTTTCTTGCTTTGCCATGATTATAATTTTATGACGTTGTTAAAATATATTTAAAACAAATACTCGCAAATAGGGGTTTGAAAATTACCCTTAAAATTTTAAGAGATTGATTGGTCAATTATAGCGGTGGGTGAAAAAGAACTGCGAATTGTTCCAGCGCATACAATCACGGAGAGAAGTCACGGTTATATTGTGAGGGTAAGACGTGTGTGGATGTTACAGTGCCATTTCCAACCGTGCTAATGCTAGTTTGCATTGTAACGGCTGTTCAATGGAGTCGATTTTATCAAGGAGAGTGTGTAAATTGACTATTGTAGGAGTTGTTTATCAAATTGGCACACGTAAACGTGTACTTGAGCTTCCTTTCTTAACAGTCCCACTAACAGTTCGTGCTGAGCGCGTGGAGAAAGCCGTTAGAGAACGCTAATGTCACCTGGGCGCACCTGATGATCCCAACACCTGAGACGAGATTCCGGGGCACGGGGAAATCGCTCACAGGCCGAATGGCATGCATTCCGTGACTCTGACTATTAGAATCTGTCGACAATAGGACCGTGCACGTGCCCGATTCTTGGCGCAACGAGCCTGTGCTCTCTTGGGTACATTATCTCTACCAGGGGGCTCATGGAAACATTTATCACCCATTTTCACAGTATACGCTTGGCATCGATGGGAATGCAGTGGAAGGCGCCCGTATTTGTTGGTTGGTCCGCACTTGAGTAGCCAAGATGTGAGAACACTGGAAAGCGACAGAGCAGCGTTCAAATTCGAGTCCTGATGAAAATACTTTAAAGTGGAAAACTTAATACTACAGAGGCTTTGTGATCAGAATATAAGTCCTGATCTTCCCGAAGTTAACATACTTACTTAGCGATCAGCATCCAAGCAGGCAGCGAAGCACTGGTCTTCCCGACGTTAACATACTTGCTTAGCGATCACCATCCAAACAGACAGCGAAGTACTGGTCTTCCCGACGTTAACATACTTGCTTAGCGATCAGCATGCAAGCGGAGAGCAAAATCCTGGTCTACCCGACGTTAACATACTTGCTTAGCGATCAGCATGCCAGCGAACAGCGAAGTACTGGTCTTCCTGACGCTAACACACTTGTTTAACGATCAGCATGAAAGCGGACAGCAAAGTCCTAGTCTACCCGACGTTAACATACTTGCTTAGCAATCAGCTAAGTACTGGTTTTAATGGTGTTTGGCTGTCGACGAGCATATACGCAGACAACAAAGTACTGCGTGACGGCCCTGCTATTAGCGACATCGACGTTTTGGTCGCCAAGCTTAGCGATCAGCATATAAGTAGAAGTTTTGGTCGCCAAGGTGTTAGCGTCCTGTCTTGGAGATCGCCATATAAGCAGAGAAGCAGTATTTGGCGTCTTGGCGTTAGCGTTCTGTCTTGGAGATCACCATATAAGCAGACAGGCAGTATTTGGCGTCTTGGCGTTGGCGTTCTGTCTTGGAGATCAACATATAAGTAGAAAAGCAGTATTTGGGGTCTTGATGTTAGCGTTCTGTCTTGGAGATCAACTGCTACTGTTAGCGTTCTGTCTTGGAGATCACCATATCAGCAGACAAGCAGCATTTGGCGTCTTGGCGTTAGCAATCGATCACACTACAATAATAAACTCTGCAAATGTGCGCAAAACTTTCTGTTTTCAATAAAATTCTCTATATTTAGATATATGCATTCTTTGTTAAATGTAAATCAAACGTCGTAGTAAAAAAGTATCATGCCAAAAGTAAGTAAATAAAATAGCTGGTAACCAACATTGTAACGAAATTTATTATATTAGGTCAAACTTATAATTATAGTGTTATTGAGGAGTATTGATCCTTAATGTGAATGAAGTACCTGACAACCCCGCTGTTGTCTGGCCGAGGGCGCGGGGCATCCTAAAAGAAGAGGTGTGACATTTCAACCTAGAGCTAACTGATTGTCGCTGAGTAATTTAGCCTGTTGCAGGCTCTTTATTTCTGTCTTCGTGTGCTTTGTTCAAGGTTGCATGTCAGCAGATAGCAGTTCTCCCTAGACGAGTTTACATGCTCAGCTTTATACCATAGCTATTCATGCATGAAAAGGAATCATAAGACGAAGATTATGGTTTTATGGAAAATAAAGAAAGTTGTCCCTCAAAAAGTCGCTTTTGAGGCGTATTTTTTTTATCTATTATTAACCCTCTATTTCATGCAAGTTTTCCATCAATGGTTGGAATTTTTCGGAAATGACGTATTTGATGAACTTACTGGTATTTTAACAGCTATCATCGTTGACGTCACGACTACAAATTGCTTAATTTCCGGGTTGAAGGTTTTAGGAAAACTACAGCTGAACCATTTTCCCTATTTAATATGTTTTTTGTTAAATTAATGTGTATCTCCCTAAAATGGTGGAGTGATAAATTCCCAACTGTTTTTGTTTATCAAAATGTCTGTTTGGTGGCAACTCCCTGAAGGTTAATAAACATTTAACGTTAACAGCATAACTTATAAATCATATGCATGAAATTATCTCAGTATAACCAAGAGTATTGTGATGACAAGGGTTATTTGAAGTGAGTCTCCGTCAATTTTCAGACAAAACAAATATACACCTTTACGATAATGCCGGGCATGAAGTACATGGTACTGATGTAAAATGCCATATTTAATGTCAGAAAATACCTTACATTTCACATTTTAGCATCCCTTTCTCAGAATTCATCAATTGCTTTATTTTTTACACGTGGAGAATATCATCTCTCTCACACAAATTTTGCATAAATGTCATGACCTACTTGGTAAATTTGTTCCCTGCTCAAGTGGCTGCAGAATAGGACAAGACATCGTGCGCTCATTGATGAAAGCACGCATGGTAAGAGGGTAACCTGTTGATGACTGGATCATACGACATCAAATATCGGATGTGTACACAAGAAACACAACTACAGGCATGAATAATGAACCGTCTGTTTTTACAGGCTATGTCAAAATCTGAGGCAGTGGCATTCCACCCTCCATGCTATCTCTATCTATCTTGAAATCTAAGTGCTAATCTGTGAACCAAGCTTCCGTGTGATCCTCTCAAGAGTGCGATATGAAATATGACGCCATTAATGTAATTCCATATGCTTGATTGTTTGTAAGTCCCCGTGTGCAATTAATGTTCAAATAGGTGGATTATTTGACATTCACGGTGTGTTGTAAAAAAAAACTCACGATTGAAAGTTATTTCTGAGCACGAAATCAGATTGTTCCTGATATATTTACACATTAAACAATGCTACCAATTTAAGTCCACAATTTTGTCTCGCCCGAGTGATTATATCATTATTTTCAGAGGACAAGCCTTTTAATGTGGTGTTTACATTTGCAATCTCGGTAAATATGATCATGACCCGACCGTTTTAATCTTGATTGGCTCAGTCTGCATTAAACTGTTTAGCCTGTGATGTCTATATCTGTGGTCTGTATTATTACCCTGTTTCTTCTAAATTTCGGGACACCTGGTCAGCTGATTTTAGCCAGTATATATGTAATTCTGGCAAGAATATTCAGTTTCTTTTTTCTCACATGACACATACTCATATCTTTACTTTCCCAAAAGGCTGGTAAAGAATGAATGAAGGAATGATTATGGCATAACGTCACATCGGCAATATTTTAGCCATATCGTGGCTAAAGCAGGTTTAAAAGAGGAGCCATTGAATGGTTTTCAATGGTTGGTAAAGAATTGTAATATTTTACTTCCACATTACTAATATCTGTCCCAAATTTTGGACGATTTAGGCTATACTGGCATCTGGTCGAAGGCCCTTTAAACCGGCCACAACGTTGTAGACAACAGGAAGTCAGACAAGAGTTCAAACGAGTAGATAATTTAATGACCAGGGACACGTCATGGCGAAATGTTTGCTTTCTTCCCTAGATTGGAGTTAATCGCTGCACTCATGTATGGACGACACGCTAGGATCGTATGTAGACTACAAGGCCTCGCGTGGAGTAGTCTGATCAATGCGAAATTAGCGCTAAATAAGACTAGAACAAGGCAACCTGCCCCCTGTGACAATGACATATTCACATTTATGAAGCGGTCCCTAAACCACTTCATGTACCACAAAATCTTAAACCGTGCCACTAAAACAATTATGACAGAATCTGATTAAGATTAACGCTATCGCTATGAAACTGTAATATGAATGGGAAAACAAAGCCGTCCATTGAGTTAGTGTAGTGGATATGTGTGTGTGGCCACTCGCTTAACGTGATGGACATGGGTTAGCCCAAAGCTAGCTTGGACACAACATAGCGCCCAAAATTGGTGTAACCTAAACCCACGCGAAAAATTTCACTAAAATAACAACTCGAACCTGTTTTTAAATTTGATATGACAAAGACGTCATACTATGAATAAATTCCTAGTGAAAAGTGCCGTCGAAAGAAATTTTCGAACAACCAATATCGACTTTGAGGATTTCCTAATTCAAAACATGGCGGACGTCATTCGACTTGTTCGGTTCAGCTTAAATTGGTCACCAAAGCGGATCACTTCGTGGCTAAAAAGTTTAGAAGTTTTTATTTATTTGCTTGATGGTGTACGTCGTACTCAAGAATATTTCACTTATATGGCGCCTATCGTGATTTTGGCTGGAAAACTCTCGCACCTAACAAAAGTATTGACGTAAAGCCTCCGTCGATTCAGCCACAGATGGATGCCAAACTGTGAACCGAACGGGTTTGGGGGTAGGTGGATTCCAGCTATCTAAATAAATAGTTTATTTATTTAATTGGTGTTTTACTGCACTCAAGAATATTTCATTTATACGTCGACGGCCAACATCATGGTGGGAGAAAACCTGGCAGAACCCGGAGGAAACCCACGACCATCCGCAGAATGCAGGTAGACCACGTGAGACTATCTAAATAATGTGATCTGTTTTTTTTTTTAAATTTCTTACCTAAAAGACAGTGTCTCGTATTAAAGAAACTGGACAAATGTGAATGCCATTTCCTTGGTCTTTGTCACACAGCATGTATTTTCTATTATATTTATTTATTTGATTTTTGTTGTGCGAGGCTCAAGAATATTTTACTTATACGACGGCGGCTAGTATTATGGTAGAAGGAGTCCGGGGGAAACCTACGACTGCTGGTTGCTGCTGACCTTCCCACGTACGGCCGGAAAGGAAGCCAGCATAAGCTAGACTTGAGCTCACAACATCCACATTGGTGAGAGGCTCCTGGGTCACTGCGCCGCGCTGGCGTGATTACACGGTACCAAAACTGTAGTATAACGTTTTAATTTATTGATCACATGGAATTATCTCAGCATAACCAAGGGAAATGTGCTCAGGAGTGGGCATGTTTCAGTTTTCCCTGTATAATAAAACAAACAAACAAAAAACAAACAAACAAACAAAAAGTGGAAGTGGAATACAGTGGAATGTTGTTCTAGTATGAATGATAAGAAAAAAATCTGCCACAGTCTAATTCATCTTTGGAGTGTTTGTAATGTACCAGTCCTCTAGCAGCTTCCTATTCAATATTTATGAAACCACAATGTTTGCACACTGTCTCTAATTGCAAGGATTATGGATGATCGATGAAAGACGGCCATCCAACAGTTTTGCTCTACCAAGACCAGTGTAACCAACACAACTGCATGTACATGGAGAAGGGACACGAACAGTGTGATACCTGACAAATGATCAAACGTAGCCGATGAAATAAATTTACCTCAGTTACGGTTTTATGCTAACTGTTCATGTAGATGCTTGAACAGTTACGGCTTAGAGTTGCCTAACATGAAGACCGAAGAAGAAGGAAGTAAGAAATGCCGTGATGATCAGGAATTTATTAGACGACACTAATCTACAATTACTAAAAACTTCAGGAAACTGAGATTCTCTTCTCGATAATACGTAGACGTAACACTTATTGCCTCTAGCCTCTAAACCCAGCATCTGAGGTAAATGTGGACGTCGCAACAGACGTTTGTGTATCAATCGCCAGACGTTCGTATGTCAATCGTCTGATGTTCGAATATCAATCGTCTGACGTTCGTATATCAGCCAGCTTACGTTCGTATATCAATCGCCCGACGTTTGTGTATCAATCACCTGACGTGCGTATATCTATAGTTTGACATTCGTATATAAATCACCTGACATTCGTACAACAAAAACTAGACTCTCTCTAGCCCCAGGTTAAGCGGAATTATACACATTTATGAAGAATAGAGCGTAAGAGATCCTGGACACTGTCCATATTTTTCCCATGAGAACTATAACCAGATTAAAAGTGAGAAACTTTAACAAACACTATTTGTGAAGTACCGTAATAACTTGTGACGTTGGTAAATCTACAAGGTAAATCTGATTTTCTTTTTGAAAAGTCTTATATCGGAACCATTGTAGGTTAAAGGCCTTATTGCCCTAGTTTACCCTTTCTCCACGGAGGTGGGTGCGGCATTGCCTAGCGATCTGTGTAGCAAACATTGCCAGGCACTCTGCGAGTCCGGATTGCCTCTCCGCGTCTGGACATTTATGTAGCAAACATTGCCAGGCACTCTGCGAGTCCAGATTGCCTCTCCGCGTCTGGAGATCTATGTAGCAACTCTGCGAGCCCGGATTGCCTCTCTGTGTCTGGAGATTTGTGTAGCAAACATTGTCAGGCACTCTGCGAGGCTGGATTGCCTCTCTGGGTCTGGAGATCTGTGTAGCAAACATTGCTAGACACTCTTCGAGGCAGGATTACCTCTTCGCGTCTGACAGGCCGTCTCCACCATCAAGGCAGGCTGAGTGGAATTGAAACAGTCTTGAGCACTGTGTATGATTCCAATCAAATGAATAGTAAAATCAATACTCTGGGGTAGAGTTTGGGTCAAATGGTTTGTTCCAAAATCCTCCCTGCTCTAATGAATCCGCTCGACAATGACACCACCAATTTCAAGATCACAATTACCACTCGAGGTAGTTATTCCTGAATCTGGTTTGCTTGAATTCAGACATAGATAAGAAAGGATGGTAATTTGTAAGGCAATTGTTTGCGTGTGTTCATCTGCATTTACCTATGTTATACGTAGAAGCGTGGTTTCCGGTTGGGATCGTCACTGTACATTTCCACTTTAACACATGAATGGACATGACGTCGAAGGCACAGTTTTGACGTCATTTTGAAGTTTTTGGCTTGTTTCGCAATTAGAGATTACACACATTTGCAAAATTGGGCTCTTGAAAATAAATGCATCATTTAGTATTTCGCCTCCAGCATAGAATTACATTAATCTCGCTAAGGCGCAATTTGCGTGTTTCGAAGGAATAATCTCATTATGTAATGAATAGTTAATGCCCACGTAGACCTGACTTGTGATGACATAGGCAAGTAACACATGCATGACAATGTAATTCTATCAGCGGTTATGACATTTTATTTGCACTCAAGTTACTGGATATTATACTTAGATGATAATAACAGCGATTTTACCGTGAAGAGCGGCGAAACGGTTTAAATGTGTATCAGTCATATATTGTCCAGGAATATGGACAATTGGTAATAAGCAATAATCCAGGCAGGAAGAGTAGGCGGCTGATCTGTCAGTAAGTGTTATGGGTGTACAGTGAATCCTGTGTGGGACGAAGCGCAGACAAATTTTCGGATTAAAATCACTCGACAGGCTCTATTTCTGGCTAGATGCCAGGAATTATCCGTTTGACCAGTTTCTGATTATCTTCGACATACAGAGCTGCAGAAAGACAAAAGACTGAGTAGGATTTGCCTACCATGACAACCCGAAATCAAAACATAATGCAACATTAACAATTTGCTTATCAGTGATTGGGCTAAAATTTGTGTTTAGAACTTATCTGCATGTAGAACATAGTGTAATTATCAGCTTTTCTACGCAGTGATGCATGGATAATGAATTGGGGTCATCCAGAAATTCTTTTTTAAAAACATTTGTCCAGGAAGTGAAACGCAGGGATGACTTACAAAGATCATTGTCTGCCTTCAACAAGTAGAAATTGTTGTACAAGAGAAAGTAAACTGATTCTGCCCGGTTTCCTCCTTCCAGAAAGCTTGCCGTCGTCGTGTAAATGAAACATTCTTGAGTACGGTATAAAACACCAGTCAAATAAATAAATAAATAAATAAATAAATAAATAAATAAATAAATAAATAAATAAATAAATAAATAAATAAATAAATAAATAAATAAATTAACAAATGAATAAATAAATAAATTCGCCTTTGTTTGTCAGATGCCAGTGATGCACAAAGATACATTCAGGGCGTCCTGTTGGTCAACTGTGGCTCGTGCCTCGGCCTGCATGTAACCTACTACTCATGGTGTTTTTATACTTGCTCCCTACGTGTAAAAAAGCTCAATTCTTATAGATCGAAAACTACATTATGTAGATAAAATTTATGGAGGGTTAGCTTCATGAGTGAGTGTTTAGGAGGACTGGTGTCTTACCAATCCTCTGGCAGAGCACCTTGATTTTGTTTTCTACTTCGTACACTGTAACAATAATTGTGGGGACTCTCGTTTGCCATTCAGTGGAATAGGGCAGGGATCAAAACAAATCTCTAGTTTCGTTGTGGTCAGACATTAGCTTTGAATATTTTCACCCAGCTTTTACATCACTAATTCAGAATAAACTCAGTGTCCAAGTATTCTTGTCGAAACTTCAGAGCTGGATTACCAGAAAGTAATAAAGAATCTTAAACCTAGTAACCTTGAACTCAATCTAATCTACTCATTAGTCAAATATTTTATTCTGGCTATGGTTATTGTCATCATTGGTCTATCAGCGATGTCATCAAATGTTAAAAACTACAATTTGGTTGATTCCATTTTGTTGTATGTTGTTTTGTATGATATATCTGAGACATGCTGATTTTCCTGTTGTCAGTCAATTATGTTTAGAATACCCTAGTGTCCGAGTGACACCAGCTACCAACAATTACAGTAACTGTCTCGATTCTCATTGCCTTCTATAGCAACAATGCCGAAAGACTTTTTTCCTAAAAATTAAATTAAAACAATTTAAATTCACAAAAATTAAAAAACCAGCAAATAATACAAAACTGTATTCAGTCCTTTATTTAAAAGTGAAACCATTCAACCATGCAACACGCGGTGAGTTTATATAGAGATAGTCATGATTCCCCTCCCACCTGTAGATCGGTGTTCTTGTGCGAATGGGAGGAACAATTTTTTTTTGTCGGTTTCGCTTCTTCTATATTAATAATTCATACCACCACCATGTTGATCCTAAATTATATGGGTGAAGGTCTGGAAGTGCGGAAGTTCTGTTGCTATTAGTGGAGAGGTCGTGCAATTTGGCTGTAATTTTCTATCGGCTGCAACACAGCGCAGTAATTGGAATGTATGTTTTATTACATGTTCTCATGTAAAACGTTTGTAAAAAATGTTTCCTTAAGGCTTTAAACCTTAAGGAATCTAGCTACAGTTTAGATTTAGGTGAACTAGTATATGGACAAACATTCCCTGAATTTTGTCAGTTTATCTAATTGAAAACTGTTGATATAGAACCGGTAATATCTAAGTTTTGTGCAGTATATAATAATGTTTTTCGAGACGTCTAACAAAATATTGCACGCTAGTCTCCGTGATGAAATTTCTGATTTTTTTTTAAAGAAACAAGGAGTTATTTTTAGTTTTCGACAGGAAGAAGACATTGGAAAAATGGCTCTCCTAGTAGAGCCATGACAAATTCGCATCATTACAGGTGGAGAATCTGAGAGAAGAGACTATGTCCTGCGTGTTCAATCACCGTGGGGTAATTAATTCTCTCAACACCAGTTAATTTCCATCTATCTTTAGCAGACAGACGGCCGTCGACAATGTTGAAACCCAATTCTTGCCCCAGCATGAATTGACGTCATGTTGAAATAATGAATGATGGAATGTTTCTATTTGGAGGTACTTTGCAGTGACTTGTACTCTTCTGATACAAGATTAGTTTACAATGTTAATGTTTGTCTACTGGCTATGTACAGTCTGTATTATTTTTGTGTTTGCCCGTAATATACAAAAGCAGTGGGTGACCTTTGCCAAAGTAGGATATATGATCGTTGTTTTCGGTATTGTACAGATGAGCACGGTTAACTTATATCATTCCTTCCCGGCAGATGTTACCAATATCCCCACCATATCTGAGTCCCCGTTATCTCTGGAATGGAATCAGTTTTAATCAAAGTAGTCTGCTGGCTTTATTGGTTTCTGGTGTATAGCAAGGTAATGCCCAATGTGGTGCGTTTCCCATGATGAAGAGCCAATTGTCACTGGATAAAAGCCCACGTAAAGTGTCGACAAATATTCCATGCAGCATATTGTCCCCTGTGAGAGTAGGACTCTTTATCTTCGTGCATAAGCCTGTCTCCTCAATCAGGACGCTCCTCGATGGCAAAATATTGGCACTTTCTCTTGGGAATCTGTCCTTTGTCGTCCTTTCTATAAAACCCTTTGAGTCTATAGCGACAAGGGCTTTTTCAGGTAGCTGAAAGAACGGATCCAATTAACAGTGCCGTTCAAACTGTTGGAAGCTGCACCTTTATCTAATCTTAATGTCATAACCCGGGGTTAGGGTGATCCATTCGCTTCTGTCATAAAGACTGACTAGGTAATAATCCCCGCTAGCTGATAGCGTGTTTAGACAATGGAAAGTGCATGACAACTTGTACCATCAGGTCGCTCTCAATGGTTCAGCGGAGGAGCAAATATCCATCAAACTAAACCTAGAAGAACTTAATAGCACGAAGTTACTGACATCCGATCTTACTGCTGAGTCTACATAACAGATTAAGCACATTTGCACAATGGATAAAATAGCAAGCATCTACATAACGATAAGCGGAAGTAGGAAAGATTTGTCACTTCAAACAATAAACTCGGTCCTAATATGCTGCATTGTTGTCTATACTCTTATTACTTTTATCTCACTTTTAAGATTCAGAATTTTTATCCACTACCATTTTTTTAAAAAAATATACCTATAGTTAAGCAAAATTCTTAATTCTTAAGTTCTACGAGGCAATACTCACAACCACACCACCTGAAAATATAGTGTGCGAAAAAGTAATGCAACAGTGACGTAAATCTGTTTTGGTGGGTGATTAATTTAACACGCTGAAATTTTTAGCCAACTTACTCACTGAAAAAGTCGGACTGTTAGTAATGATGAAATAAGCAGTTTACAAGTGGACGTTCACTGTGGACGGTATGGCATTTGATGTCACCAACGTGTTCTAACAATGCGTTTCTTGTTTTAGAAGCTAGAAGCCCAGATGTTGCTACAGGTTCAGATTTTGCTACAGGTCCAGGTCTTACTACAGGTTCAGATGTTGCTACAGATTCAGATATTCCTACAGGTCCACATCTTGCTACATGTCCAGAATCATGCCCATGTGCATCGATCTTTGTCGCGTGATTGATATTGGTAAACTTTTTTGTGGTGCTAAGAAGCAAAAGTCGTATGTTTAAGTACAACCCTTATCCTGATTTTTTTCCCTGAAGTTGTTAATTCATTACTTCGATTGTTGTGGGTAAATACTAGGAGATGCCAATTCCTCATTGCAAAATGTGTAAACCAGGATTCTGCTGGTGGACTACAAGTCTCCGAGGTTTGGTTCCAGTGCATTGTTTTTGTGATTGTATATTGAAAGTAATGACAACACAAAACTTTGTGTAATTATAGACCACTGACGCCAAGTAAATTACAATTAACATCGTTGTATTTTTGACCTTATTCTGCTTAAGCCATCGTATTCGGGAGTGTTTACATTGCTAGCATCGGCCAACTATCACATTGTCCTCGCTGTTCTGGTTTTACTCTATATGCTACATGTAATCTTTTATAAGGTTTTTTGCAATGGGACATGAAAGCATTATTTTATATGTGGGAGATTCCGGATTTCGAGTAGATCTACTATTTGTAGACAGAAATAAGAACTGCATAGAACATAATAATACTAACCTGCCTCTGTTGATCATTAATAGACATATTCAGAGCAGCTGCAAATGTTGTGCCTGAAAGGATATTTGCTAATACTTACCGTTTTCATATCCCTAGTGTAATAACATTAGCGGTTTGTGGATAGAAATAAGCGCGGGGTCAAGGAATTATCCCAAAAGATGTCAAATACACACTTTAATGGATCTTAACCTATTGATACAGATACATCATAAAGAAATAAATCGCTCTAACAGGTGCTGTTTTAAGTGAATCGCTAAACCATTAGTATTACATACTTTAATTTATTTTACCAGAGGGTCTGGTCACAGCTGGCACTGGATGTCAAAAATAACCCAGCACAAACAGTCTAGTGGCCAGAAATAACGTGAATTGTATCGATCGAGGATGCCAAGACACACTTACAGTCAAGGCCCCAGTAGCATATATACTGTTTATCAACTATTATCTCCGTTATATAAAATCTCAGTTAAAGTTATTGATGAAAATTGTCAAAGAGCGATTAGTTGGACCAGGGACATCCTGTTGAGTCGGTCTATGAAATGTCAAGAAGGAATTAACTGTTATAATTATATACTGAACACATTGCGGTTGTGGAAGAAAAGGACCATCTTCGACGCAAGTCCGAAGTCAATCCAAAGTCGGTGCGGTGGCAAGAAGTGTGAAGGTCCTCTTTGCACTCCGGTCTCAATCGAAAGTCACTCTCGCGGCGAGGAAGTTCGAATGCACTCTTCGCAAATCTCGTGGGGTGTCTGTATAATGTGCCTATAAAGATACCATTTTTATATGACCAATGTACTGTTGAAGCAACGTCAAACCTCAAACAAGTAAATAAACTACCTAACAACTAAAAGAAGATATATCAAAACAAACATAAAGTTACCAAATATGTTGTCTACTCAATGTTCCAAATAAAACTGATACATATGCGTATGGAGCCTTTGTTTATTTAAGCTCTAGGAAAGAAGTGAAATAGAAGCATTTTAACTAACACATCTTCATTAAGTTCCGATGAGACCATGCCAAAGATAAAATATCGACAGGAAGAGGTAACTATTGATAAATTCGCACACGATTGCTTTGTATAAATATGTTGTACTTGCTTAAGGTAGTCATGATCTCTCACGGACGGCCTTTGTTTGGGTGAATTGGCATGATTAATTGATGACGAAGGTTTCAAGAGGCGCTCTTCACGTGATGGCGACTCTAGCTTGAGGTATCTCTCCAGGCGTCAATAAAGATAATTGTAAACCAGGCGTTAACAGTTCAAGTGGCATAATCCTCGGTAACAAGATCTAAATCACAATATTGACGACTCTGTCTTCACTGCAGCAGAGGGTTAACCGTGTTAGCACAGCAACAAGACGCTCTGCCTACAGCCAATGGTTTGTAGGACGCACGTTCTTGGGATTGTAACATCTCTGTATGTGTATTTTTTATTTCAGTCTGCTTTTTCTTTCCTGACTGTTTTCCAGGCTGATCAATTAATTTTAAAAGGTAAACCACTTTAAAGTAAAACTTGGCATGCATAATGTGATGGTGCCAATATATGTGTGGTATAGGTCGACACTAAACAGGTGATGTGTAAAGGCAGTCCTGTTTTATCAGAGTTGTCTCTCATGCTGTCAAATGACAAGATATGGCGCAATGTAATCAATATATGTGTCACTCAGATACATCCATTTTCTATTAAACCTGCACCCGCCGACAAACAGGTCTGTAAATTTACAAATAAAATTGCTTGTAATATTGGGACCGTAAAATTTTTTTACATGATATTTAAGTGCATAGTTTCGCCAAATCGCCAATATATGCTGATGGCTGTGTATTTAGTTTACAACGCTATTACAGACCCCGGTACACAGTCGAATTCACTGGTCTCTAAATTGTTAGTGCTTTAAATGTAAAGTTATATACATTTTTCGGTGTGCCCTTTGAAACTTTCCTGTTTCCAGAATACGCGGTAGGCATTTGGTTGAACTCATACTCGAAGAGAGGCCACATCTGAAATAGCCCCTTTCATCCAAGAAACAGACCTTATAAACAAAACTGACATCCCAATCAAGACAAAATGAAATATTATAAGAAATATTCAATTAGGAAAAAAAACTGTAGAAAAACATCCATTGTTACAAACTGTAAGAGAGTATTACAAAAAGGGTGCAGAATGTCTTGACAGTGCAGGAATACCCGTGAAAGGTGGCAATACAGAAAAACGAGAACAATTCAAATCAACCTATAAACAATATTCATGTGATTCCTACAAAACATCCAGGACTCATTACTTTTCCGACATTTGTGGTTTCAGAAGAAAATGCTTTCAGAACTTTGCAGTTTGTCGTGACTCGTGTCCTTAATGAAATCATTACGAACATGGTTATGGTTTCCGCTCAAAATATAAATTTTTTGAGGTGTAGATCTTTCTTTGTTTGGGTATAATTAAAGTTTTTGTGCCGTACATACTGGTCTTCTTCCAGCTTCGGTTTTTGTTAACAACTCTCCGGGCTGATACAAAAATTTGCATAATGACTAATTATTATAATTTGAGATGGAATCAATTACACAAGTGGCTACCAAGAGACCAGTGTTTCCCGTCCACTTGAGCCAATCTGTTCAAACAGAAGCAAGGATATGACAATTACAAAAGGTAAATGCATCGGCTTGGTAGACTAGGCCCCATATCCTGGTAGGTCTCGTAGTATTGCTGTACGCTTGTGAATAACACGGAACCAAGGAATTTATGCGTTTTAGATTCAATGGCTCTACACTATGTAAAACTTGCAAGACAGTTTTTCATTCGGAAACATTTCAAATACAAATCGGTGAAAATGAGGCAATTCATGCATCCCAAAAATACAACGGTAATTGGAAAAAATTTAAACATTTCGAGGCACACAGAGGACGTTTACCTAATACCCGTAATGTTTAAACGCTTAACAATATTAATCTTTAAAACCCAGCATTTTCCCATTTAAATAAGAACGGCGTTCGACCGAATTGCGCATAGTCTTATACATCTACACAAAAAAACAGTCGTATCATTAATTTGAAAGGTAGATTGAATCCCGAGAGTCAATTTAAAGATAGGCGCCAGCAAGTAATTTGTGGTGAAAGTGAGTACAAGGAGCCTGTGATTTCAAATACGGTAAGGTTGCATCACGTCTGTCGTCCGAAGACTTGTCAGTGGTAAATTTGACGAGAATGGTGAGGCCTTGATACGGTGAACGGTATAGCTCGCAGACAGTAAAGAAAAGGTAACACCGTGTCTCCTTGTAATGGAATTATGTGACAATTCCATCTTACTCAGGGTTATTTTATCTTTGATACTTGTACAGAAATACTCTTGGTTTTTCTTCGAAAGCTAAAAAGAAAAGGAAGAAGAAAAAAAACGGTCATTGCCATGGAAGCGTCCGAGTGGAAAGGCGTGTGTTATGACGGGTTTGCACTGGAACTTATCTTTGGAATTCGTTGGAGAGTCGATAACCCCAGTTCTGGTTTCTGCAGAGAATGACTGGGTGGGAGGAGGGTCATCGATTAGTACGTAGGCTGCTGAAGGCTATCAATTGCTCTTTTTGCTCGATATAGATCACAAATACGTGACGTGGCCGCCAAATCTCAGAAGAGTTTCTGTGTGGCTTGGTAGGTGTCGCGAGCTCCAGTGTTTGCTTGTAACCTATGGACGTAATTAACAGGAAAACCAATCAAGATTCTTTGTTGTTTAATTATATATGTGTATTCTGCCACGCCGTTTCCACACCCACCCACGTCGAAATACTGGAGAGAAGACGATCACCTAGACGTGTTTCGCTAAGAACATACTGAAATCAACAAAAGCTGTAAATATTCTCAATGTAAGAAAATGAAATAGCGTGTTTTCACGCAAAGATTTAGAAATATAACTTTGGTGATTATTATTCATATATCTCTAGTCCTTACTAATACGGTAATTTCATACAGTTACAATTACACAGATTTTTCTGAATTTCCGCGGTTTTCTCCACAGGTAAATCTGACCCCCGTTATATACGTGAAACATTCGTTAATTATCCATCAAATGTATAAATAGATAATAGATTTTCAACTCAATTAAATTGAGAACCTCTATTTTAATATTTCTTGAAACACACTATTATAATCTACAACAGATGGGGAAATGAAGGCAGTTCTTTGATAACCCATTCCATTCAATCATCCGCTGGCACGGACCTTTTAATGAAATGACGGTATTAAGTTACACAGAACATTACGGTGTCCATTTGTTTGCTTAAGCTTCTCTGTGCCTGGGAGGGAGGAACCGGCGTTTAGGTATGATATGTTGCTGATTACAGAGTTACCTTCCCCGGAAAAAGGAATATCATTGGATGGACTCCCAGAGATAATACGAAATTGCTCTCAGTGGAAGCTCAAGTTGATGAGGACACCGCCGCTTCGGCAATCATAGATCACTTACTGCAGCTGACACGTGTCTAGATTCATGCTGGTGTAATGACTGGAGCTTAAATTGCAAAATTTGCCTTTAATGATTTCAGGGAATGAAATGAATCTGCTGTCACAAATAAATGTGTGCGTTTCAAGGTTTTTCATTCACTGCAGAGTACGGCAAGAGTCAATGATCGCCAAAACATTAGGGATTTTATTCCCAAGTAAAAATAATCCATACTCTCATTAGTGGCTTAAATAAAACCGAATGGACTAAATACAACATGTCGGTGTCGAATAAATAGGTATGTATATGTAAAAAAAAACACACTTTGTTTTCATCCTTTTGACTACACACGCTTGCCGACAAATTGATATATTCCAAAACAAACCTTCCTTTGTCAGGTGTATAAAAACTTCCTTGACGTTTATTTGCACGACTCATCTGTAAGTCAGCTTATTTGCCTATCTGTGATATTCGTTTGATTTATCTGTTTTTGATTACCAGCATTTTTTCAGATTTTTCTGAATAAAGAGATTTTTTCTTTGGATTTAATAACTTAGTAAGTTTTAGTGTTTTTTTCATGTAAATCTAAAATGGACTGTTATCGTATATATGTACATTCATGCAGACGGCGTATAACTTGTCCTAGAAATATACGTATATATCATTTTTCAATTAAATAGCCGTATTTTATGTAAGACTGACTTGCCAAGTACGACAAAATTTTGCTGACACTATTTACATTTATTAAAAATATTTGCAAGATATCATGAAAATACTCCCGTGACGCTAATACCCTATCTTACTACAGGCTTCGATTTGGTACACTTTATTTCGACTGACCGTGATCATGTTTATTAGAAAAGCACGTGCGAATATAGAGACCGCCTCGGTGGCCTAACAGTTAGAGCTTCTGCTTTGAGGTCGCGAGGTAGACCCCGGGAACAGACCCCGGTCCGGTCATATCATAGACTTTAAGAATGGTACCTGCTGCTGCCTCGTTTGACGTTCAGCGATAAGAGGTTACAGCAAGGAAACGTGACTGGTTGGCCCGATGTCATTATAATGTGACTGGGTAGTGTGTCATGTCCAGTGTCTTCGGCATCATTCGGCGGTGGTAGCACTTTGGTGATATGGGCTCGCCTCGCCACAAGAAGACATGTAAGAATTATATATGTACACACACCGAATGACGCATCGTCGTCATATGACTAAAAATTCTTACGTACGACGTTAAACCCCAAGCACACACAGACATACGTACAGATGCAAGCTAAAACAGTGAGGGTAAGGGTACGCCTATTCATCAGATGTGGTAAAGCTTACTTTACTCGATATAATCGAACTGATTCCATTGGCAGTTGTTGACAATGTGCATAAAAGCTAGATGGCATGGTCAACACCGGATATTAACATTAATCAATTAATCGCTAAAGACAGTTGTCTGCGTCTCTCTTGTCTAATGTTTCTGTAATCTCTAAGTACACGGCGATTCTTCTCCCGGCATGTACACGGCTATATAAGGTTACCCTGCTCAGCAAAGTTGAAGGAAATGAAAGCTTTTCTCTGTCATTAGCCAAAATCAATCACTTGTCAAGGAAGACTACTGAATAGACGTGAAATAGGCTTAAGCATGCACTCAACAATGTATCTCCAGTGCATAAGTTAAATGAATATAACTCGAAGCGCATATAGAACCAGATATGTTACACCAGTCTAACAAACCAACATCATCGTGACATTTGGGGCCAACATTTACGCTTAAATTACACCATAGCATACTTTTCAAAAGAACCATCGACAGCTGCTCTTTTTCTATTATTTTCTTTTTAAAAATTTTGTGGTATATGGGATTTCTTTAGCCGTATAAGAAAACACATGCAGTAGAGCTGCTGTGTGCACATTGCGTGAGTTACATGATTTATATGTAATTAAACGCGTCACGGATTTCATCCCAAGATTGCTTACATACATTGCTGATATAAAGATTTGGGGCCGATTCCACAAAGCCATTTTTGACTTAAGTCAAAATTGAAAACCTGCTCACAGTGCTTAGTTTTTGAAAATGAAAGCTAAACATTTTGACGCATTTGTCTTAAGATGACATTGATGAGGTGGGCAAAATTTTAATCTCCAAAGCCCCAAAATAAGCTTTAACGTGGTATTTTAATTTGACTTAGGTCAGAAATCGCTTTGTGGAATCGGTCCTTGGACACTTTTTTCAGTTAACATCCTTCTTCAATTCATAAACGTCTGCTGTACATAACTGAATGTACATATAGATGCTTGAGTGGTGAGGAATACTACAATAAAGCGTTAAATGTGTAAGGCGCAATTACCTTGATAAATACTTAAGATATTTATTAACATAATGCATCTGTATAAGGTGCGTGCTTTGGAAGTGCGTGAGCTTGAAATAAACCAAGCTAACTAACATTTCCCACGCGATTGTTAACATGAATCCTCTATTTATATATTGTAGGCTTTCTGGAAAAATTCGTCCGTAGAAATGTTCGCTGATGCAAAACCACTAGACAAACTGACGTTGTTTGAGCCGAAAGTCTACATGATGCGGATGATGGTATTCCGGTCGATGTATTGGCTTGTCGCCGTATGACGGTGTTTATGTTAGTCATTATCTAGCCCCCAGGATATGCTTGATACAGTCAAACAATTCCCCGGCTTGTAGGAAAGTAGTGTCACACAATGCTACAATCGTTAACATCCCTAGCCTTCGCCTTCCACGCTTACCGCTTGGTTCACAACACCAGAAATCCTAGCACCCAGACAATATCAAATCGATGGTAAACTATGTTCAGTTTCTTGTTAAGAGCCAGTGGGTGTGAGCCGCCTCGCTCATACCCCTCTATTACTCACTGATGGAGACAGTCTTAATCCCTCCCCTTGCCCAATCCCCTAGACATTTGTCTTGGTCACCCATTTTCATAAGGCTGCCGTGATGTTATTAAGGGCAGGCTTGTGGTGGAACCTTTTGTAAAAGGAGTCAAGTTGATCTTAATTACGGTCAATCATTGGGATAGGCACTGTTGTGATTGGCATGTAACGAGTACGCATGAGTGGCCTAATGAGAAATGACGCCATCACACTTGACTATACGAGGCACCTGATTTTTAATCCATCACTTAGACACGTGAACAAATCTATTATGTGTTGACGGTAGCCTATGCTGCTGGGAAATTTTGGTGTGTATCTGTGTAAAGCCTTGCCCACCTCGAGCTTGCCTACGCATGTGGACGCCTATGTATGAGAGCAGAGTTAAATTGTCCCGATGGCTAAGCTCCTGCCTCCTGATATTGGACCACGTCATCCGTCACCGAGAGAGTACGCCCACAACAGGCGCCTGGACACCCAGCCGGTTTATATGATGAGATGGTCCAGGCATCCCGTACCCTTCAAAGGAAGCGAGCTTGATATAGACAGGTGAATAGGAAACATGAGGGAGGGCTTCTGGGTCGATTCCTAGGCAACTTAACCCTGTACGGCAACTTTACCAAACCTTGTAGCACCTTCCCCGTCAGTTGATTTTTTTCTGTAGTGGTACGTACCTTTGTGGCTTGCACGTTTCCTAAGCCACAACCCTCTTACTGACAGTCTGCTAACCGCCGATAATCACAGGAAGTCTTGGAAAGGACGATTTTTATTGTCCATGGCGGCGAGTTTTTGACGTGCTTCTCGTTTTGCGATTTCAGACTGCGCCAGGTATGCACTATGGAAATACCTAGTGGTTTTCCCTTACTCGTCGTCTCATTTCTCATCAGTTTGACCCCGTCCATGATGCACCCTCTCCGTGATGTATGGTGGGACAGCAAACCCTGGATAGGTAAGTTTAATATTGCCTTATTAATTTACACATTCCCACTGCGGTTCCTGTTGACCAAAGCATTATCAAACTGCAAACTGAGAGAATTTTCAAACGAGAGGAAATATTGTCCATTAGAGACCTTCGAAGGACTGATTTAACAGACATACCTTGTTAATTTCAATTCTAGAGATTTGTTAATGCAAAAGACATCATCAAAACATTTGTTAATAAAAAACAAAATACATTTCCAGGAATTTTACACTTAACATTATTTCCTTTCTTGGCTGTCGGGATGAACTGATGTGACATTTCACCTTGGTTTTGCAGTGCATTAAGAGTTTTGTGTAACCAAGGAATTGTTAACGAAAACTAGATTCGCTTTACTATACGCTTGTTACTTCTCTGTCAGTATAGAATATTGGTCGCTTCAATTTTATCCCACCTGGAACAAGTGACGGGGAGGATTTGCGCTTGCACATTCTCCGTGATTCGAATTCAATTTATCTGGTTTCCAGACAAAACTCGAATAAGAGTTATTGCGGCGGGGATTATGCAGGAAGAAAAAACCTAAACCTTTCGGTCAGCGTGCTGTAAGTGTGGTTGAAACAATTTGTCTCGGTCTTTCACATTAGATGTTCAAATGACAAATGCTATCCTTGGATTCCGCTAGATTGTAGCCCTTTCACCTAGATTAAGGCGTTGTTGGAGACGAGAAGAGGGAAAAAAAACAACAAAAAAACAAAAGCATATCCTACTGCAAGCCACAGCCTCCCTACGGAACAATCAGTTAAAGAAAGATCTCCCTCACATTTTTATCGTTTTATGTTTTGATTTTTGATCATTCCGCAACAGCTTCAGCCATCTGCCGCCTAATAGTTTTTGATCCAAACTCGTTCCAGATGGCTTAGCCAAATCGCAATAGAATGTTTATCTTAAACCCCATTATAGACAAGCCTAAAGCTAACACTTAATCCGAAACTCAGTCGTAGGTCTTCACTCAAGAGCTATTAAATGGCTTTTAGGCCAACCACATTTAATGCAACCTTTACTTTACACCAGTGCACTGGATTTCGTATTAATTTGTTGCTTCATTTTGACAATGAATTTACTCAGAAAGCAGAAGTCAAGTGAGACAGGATGCGAACTTTCATATTGGCGTTCCCAGTATTACATGTATATTGTTATAGGTCTTCTCAACAGGTCCTTCAGATTAATGGCCGCCTGGAAAAATGAACTTTTTGCCACCCAGTGATAAATTATATTGTTGCCGATCACTTAGTTTGTTTGCTTGATATTTAACTTTTATTCAAATCAGGACGACATCGCCTATTAGCACGCAGGTCTCAGTGGTCGCATATTTATAGAAAACCCTTCGCTGGCCTATTGGTTAGACCGTATGCCTCAAGATCGGGAAGCCTGGGATAAAACCTGGCTCAGGTCATACCAAAGACTTAAACAAATGTGCTGGTTGCTGCTTAACTTAGCTCTCAGCACTGAGAGCTTAGAGCAAGGAAAAGTACTGGTTGACCCGGTGTCATCATAATTTGACTGGGCGGGGTGTCATATCTGGTGTCTTCGGCATGATACTTAGACGGTATGGACACGCCCTGCCCTAAGAAGACAGAATATATATACAAGCACCTAGTGACTCCTCGCCGTCATTTGAATGAAACATTGTTGACGATAAACCCCAAGCATACATTTAATACACAAAGCTAATGACACCTCGTCGTCATATGACTAAAATGTTTAAGTAAAAAGCCAAAGCATTCATTAATTCCTGGTACACATCCACATGTGCACATTACCAATACAGAAATGCTCTCTCTGGCTCTCAGTTGATCAGTCTGTGTGTCGGTCAGATCTTTACACCCATGCTGTAAGCGTGGGTCATTCACTTCACTGAGATCTGTGTATAGGATGACAAGGGCGTTTTGTAGGACGTTGCAGCTATTGTTTATTTGTTTGTTTCCTTCCATTCACACATGAACAACAGTTTCTTATTAAGGATATTTCATTGTGAATTTCGCAATGCAACAATGAACAAGTATTAATTATAATTGCTATAAGTAGCAATTATAAGCTCTAAGCTGAATTCATAGAAAAGAAAGTAAGTCTATAGATGCATTGCAAGGTATATTATCACAGATAGTCTTTGTCAACTCAAGTTGTGTGGGAAGGGCACATCAAGGAAAATATATATGATCCTAATTAAAAGATAGAAAGATATTTAAGAGACCAGCAATCCACTAAACTGTTAAGAACATATTTAATGTTTTAAAGGACAAATGAGTCACTCATTTAATTTAGTGAACACAATAGGATAAACGTCTCACCTGTAATTATTGGCGTATTGAGCATGTGTGTTTACGAGCGGAAAAATGGATTCTGCAGTCTTCAAAAATAATTTATTTTCTTTCTTATGGTTTTTAACCTAAGGAATAGTCTTTGCAACATGCGACCGCATAATATCTAGTGCCATATTAAATTACTAAAAGCCAAGACTAGAGGCTATGTCTTGATGGATTGAACGCTGATTCGGTTTGTCACCAACACACGATAGTCACCTCATCAAGGCACTCTTAATTACATCTTCTACGCAGTGGAGAGCACTGGGACGGACACAGAAATGGGGTACGTCACGGATTTTAAATGATGTTGTGCGTGGTCTCTTTTAACGATCGTTAACTGTTTCAATTCTATGGTGGTCAGTATGGAAAATACTGACTGTATGAAGTCCGGTGACGTCATAGATACTTTTTCAAGGCCAAATGCGTATTTTGTTGTAGCTCAGCAGAGAAATGACATAAATATTCCGTTTATCGGTGAGCGTAAAAGAAAACATCAGTGTGACGTCATATGATCAGAAACTTCCAATGCTGAAGCCTTCAAGGAAGCCCTTATCAGAAATAATATCATTTTTTCTTGGTCACAGAAAACATATTTCAGAAGTATAAATAGACTTAACTATATAAAGGTAGGTCTATTTGTAAAAACTATTTTGTAAGATGAGTTAGCTGATGATTGCCAATTCTTAAAATTGAAATTAAATTTTCCTTTAAACGAGCAATTTGTGCTAGTGAATTATACTGCTCTAACCAAACCGCAAAGATGATAGACTTGAAGTTTAAATTTACAAACAATTAATGTTTCATGTTTTCCTCAACCCATATGCAAATATGACAAAATGCCAGGTGTAGTTAATATAAGTGGCCATCCGGGCAAGCTATGCCATACCGTGGACGAGAAAAGGACAGCTAAGCGCTACACCGAAGCCTGTGGAGCATGGTGTTTTAACTATCTTGTGAATGTGTACTTACATTTCCTGTTGCTCCTACAATGAATGACTGCACACCGTGGGATGATACTTGCCCTTAAGTTAAAAATTTATTAATTTCAAGGAAACTGATACGCATAAATGTCTACACCATAAACACTGTAAAACAAGACTTGTCACTTGTGGATAGGCATTTATGAAACTCTCAGAACACTTCACATCACATCCAGAGTGAACTTCAAACAGGAACAAAACACTCTGATTGTTCTGATTGGATTAAATAATCCGCCTGGTCACTTGGTTCGTCAAAACGGAGCTCCAAATCCAACTGGCTAAAATGGCTGTATGTAGATTGTTTGAATTCTCGACACCTTGACCTCTGAGCTGGGCCAGGTTATCTATTTTCCCGCCATTTTGCTTTAAGGATTAGTTATTTCAGTTTTGGATTTTAAGTTATTGCTGACTGTAATTAAAGACGGCCATTGTTTAGATAATGGATGTAGGTATTGTATCCGGTATCTTTTGTGATTAGTGTCCGGTATCTTTTGTAACTGGTGTTCGGTATTTTTTGCGAAACCTAAGCTGTTGAATGGATTCAAATGAATGGGAAATAACAATTTTAGCGTAAACTTCCCTCAAGGCTTGTTCGGGCTTGCGATCAATGACCTCGTCGCGGCAAATGACAGTGACAATGACGTCACATGTGAAATCCCTGACGGCGTCTGCAATTATGTGTCTGTTTGTCTGAGAAAGAGATAAAAAGGACACAGTGCTGAAGAAGAAGCATACTATTGAGTTTACTGTCCACTGAGGATCAAGTGGGCAAATGGGCACTTTCCTAAATTGCCCACACGCACAATGTATGGTTCACTTGTACTCAGTTCATCAGTGATCGATCTCTTTTGATCCTGGTCAAAGTCCTGTCGCACGCCGCTGCCACCGTAGATGCAAAATACTGTCTGTTCTATTGTAGTCGCGCCTATTACGCCAGGCGATACGTGAAGAACCCTGGGCGCAATGACGCGAAAGTCAACCAGGTGATGGGTGCAGTGCAATGAACTCGCGAATAGAGAAACTTAGTCACCCAGTAATGAAGTGCAAGCATTTTGACAATACCAAGAGTAATGGTGGTTCCCAGTGACATGCCAATAGCTCACTAGAGGCAAGCTTCTAGAGGTCCATCCCCATTCATCTAACATTGAATTCCTGAAGATATAGGATTGTCGCAGTGGTTTAGGATCAGCAGAAAGAACAAGACAGCTCTTTCATTTTTCAACAATCATTTGACACGCTTGCCACGTGTAAATCTCTTGCAGACTATTTGTTTTTGTACTGATTTTGTGTTTGGAAAGTCTTTACTTTGAAAGTAGGCTGTTTCTGCAGATATGTGCATGGTACATAATGTTTCCTTTGAAACAAGTGACAGGGCTCATTACAAACGTACAGTTTTGTCAAACCAGTCGTACTGGTATTAAAATACATTATCTGTACTTTCATCATTAGCTTCTCACGGAAGTTGACCGCTGCGGTGGTCTAATGGTTAGGACGGAGCTC
The DNA here is from genome assembly GCF_032854445.1 of Liolophura sinensis. Classification (NCBI taxonomy): domain Eukaryota; kingdom Metazoa; phylum Mollusca; class Polyplacophora; order Chitonida; family Chitonidae; genus Liolophura; species Liolophura sinensis. The sequence continues at coordinate 42,690,282 of NC_088300.1, forward strand.
GTCATACCAAAAGAACACAGAATATATGTACTCGCACCATATGACTTCTCGCCGTCATATGACTGAAAAATTGTTAAGTACAACGTTAAATCCCTAGCATTCATTCATTCATTATCATGGAATTGTCCAGAATTAAACACCATGGCATCAACAACCATTCTCTCCCTAAAATTCCCTTCTAGAAATCATTTCTATCTGCATGAAACAGCTGCCTAGTGACGTCGATTTTCTTGATTGCTTGTCTAAGTGGTATGAAAGTTAACGACATTGATTATTGGTAACAGTTTTAGTAATTGTCATTTGTTTAAAGGAATGACAGCCGATTGGAAACATCTGGAGCACCTCCTCACCAAAATGACACAGTAAGGATGCGGTTTGATCTTAATTAATCACGCTACATGGTACCACAGCCCATTGATACGTTCTATTATTTTCCAGCTTGTTCTTAAACACCCAGTCAGCTAATGTTACGCATGTATTCTAAAAAGAATAAAAAAAAACAATTTTAATATCTTTATAAGTGATTTCAAATTGTAAAAAAATGAGACATTTCCGCTCTGCGACGAGAGTAAATTATTTGAACAAGAGCACTTGGCGCTTTAATGGTGTGGAGCGCATGTATGTTAGCAGACACTTCGGAGAGTCATTAGTACTGCGGTTTACCACCCCTCATCTTAAATAAGGTTCCCGTTACATTTTACTAGAACCCCAAAATAGAGAATCCTTATGCACTCTTACATCCATGAAAGTTGGCAGTCAATATGACGGATCGCTACTTCAGCTTGAAACCGTGCTTTTAACAGAGCCTCTCCAAGAGTGGGTGTATAATAACAGAGGGAAATAAGACTGGTGCTGGCACCGTAAGAATCAGTCTACCAAGACAAGCAAATCACTTTCAGAAAAAATGCTGGGAATTTTAGAAAACACCCCCGTTTACATTACAGCCTTGGTGTGATGAGCTATTTACACCCTCATGACTCAAGGTTCCAGCAATTTTCTCCTCTGGCAATGAGCCCTGTACTTAGTAATTAAATAGCTTCTGAGAGCGCTTGGACTTCGTATTATTTTCTTTGTGTTATATCTATTGTCCGGAATAGACATGCTAACTACGTCATCGTATATACTCCACTCTAGTAAGCCATAAGGTATATATTGTCATGGATACTTCATTGAAAAATGGAGATCTTTAATAAGATAATAAAGAAACATCTTCCCTTGGGCTATATGTCTTTAGTGGCTTGCGTTGCACTTTCGGGGAAATTGCCTTTTTATTCTGGTTTGTCACTCCTAGAAACACCTGTACTCCGCTTAAACGATAAGTGATTGCTGTCATTTTCCTTACCTATGACGTCACATTTGGATATCGTTTTCTCAATGGATCTGGGTAAATAAGCGTTTTAGGTTTCATATCAATTATGCTGGCATGACACATCCTCCCGTGACTGACCTATAGCTGTATTGAACAGAAATGTCTGTTAGCAGGGATAAAGGAAATACATATAGGACGAAGCCGTGTGGAGTTACCAGTTAAGTGATAACTTTGGCGTTCTCCTTAAATATACACAAAGGACCCTCTGTTTGTCAGTGTTACACCAGCAGCTTCACTCCGTTCCGCCTAGGACCACCCTTTTCATTACAATACTTCCAGTGGGTCATATTACGGTTTTTGAATCAGTTCACCTACTATCTCTTCCAACGCCAATATTTACCATTGAGAATAACATATACTTGTGACACAAATGTATCTGTCACTCTTCTGTAGAATATCGATGATCTGCATGAAGATTACTTTGTAAATGTGTCATCACGGTGATTGTAACTATTTTTTACACCATAAAAACAAATGGTGCATTTGAAGGTAAAATTTTCGGACAGTTTGGACTGCAGTGTGTTGTTGGCTACAGTTAATTACCCAGCCAATTGCGCAGGTAAAGTTGATGTGGAAGTACAGCATCACGGTACGTCTTTTTACAGCAGCGCTGTACATGTACATGTTCAAACACTGCTGGAATAAACACCATCATGATGCCAAGCTATAGCTAAAGTTAGCTTAAATAACTGGATGTTGCTTCCATACTTTAATCCTACAGCAGGTACTTGCATTTGTATATTTTGTAGATCCACTTCACTTTGTGAAGTATTTTTAAACAGTGTAATCATTTTGTGAAGTATTTTTGAACAGTGTAATCATTTTGTGAAGTATTTTTGAACAGTGTAATCATTTTGTGAAGCATTTTTGAACAGTGTAATCATTTTGTGAAGTATTTTTGAACAGTGTAATTATTTTGTGAAGTATTTTTGAACAGTGTAATCATTTTGTGAAGTATTTTTGAACAGTGTAATTATTTTGTGAAGCATTTTTGAACAGTGTAATTATTTTGTGAAGTATTTTTGAACAGTGTAATCATTTTGTGAAGTATTTTTGAACAGTGTATACCATAGATGATCTTTATGCAGGACAATTTTCAACGCGACAACATCGATACTGAGCATTTAACGCAATGGGGCTGTAATTGTTCCCTGCAACATCGATACTCCGTATGTGACATCATTGTGGTTGTCAGTATTCCCTACAACATCTGTGACACTCAGTTCGTAACCCCACGGTGGTTGTCAGTATTTCCTTCAACATCTGTGACACTCAGTACGTGACACCATGGCATTTACCACTATCCCCAACAACTTGGATACTCCGTGTGTGACACCATTGTGGTTGTCACTATTTCCTACACCATCTGTGACACTCAGTACGGGACACCATGGCATTTACCACTATCCCCAACAAATTTGATACTCCGTATGTGACACCATTGTGGTTGTCACTATTCCCTACACCATCTGTGACACTCAGTTCGTAGCCCCATGGTGGTTGTCAGTAATTCCTTCAACATCTGTGACACTCAGTACGTGACACCATGGCATTTGCCATTATCCCCAACAGCTTTGATACTCTGTGTGTGACACCATTTTGGCTGTCACTATTTCCTACACCATCTGTGACACTCAGTTCGTTACACCGTTGTGGTTGTCACTACTCTTTACAAGCTTAGATAGTCTAACCTCAAAGTGAAATTTGGGACATTTTAGAGATAAATTTCTTGCTTTTTAGTACTTCATCTAAACCTATATCCTACATGTACTTTCTGTTCGGACTTTCAGGTAACATATCCTATTCACGATTTTTGCAGATTTTTTTGAACAGACAGGTTGTTTTTTCGTTTTTATCATGGTGAAGTTTTGTACAGTTCTTGATCATCGTTTTTGAGTCCTAATCATTTACGGAGGTTAAAGAATGGGTGATCTTAATCTCTGAAAGATTACAAAAGAACCACATTTTTGTGCTAAATGTGCAACTCAAATTTTTAACAACAATTTCTTCTCCTTTTTTACCAATCATCATGAAAGTAACAAACAGTATTACAGTATTAATTTAAACGCCGAAGTATAAGTAAAAACATTCTTGAAATGTGTGCTAAATTCCACAGGTAAATAATTAAACTGTCACGGTCACCACAATCAGTCAGTCGTTCATTTTTAAAAACGATAAACCCAACAGTTCATCTTTGCATCATTTCAGCATTCGGTCAGTTTGACAGCTAAATACGGTGGCCCATATACGATATTTTCCATTTTTCTTAACTTTCGTAACTTTTTCTTAGGTTTCCACCTGGGTGCGAAGGTTTCCACCTGGTGGAATTTTCACCCAGGTGGAAACCTTTTCACCCATGGTGGAAACTCACGTGATACCAAATGCCTCGTCCTGGTCAAAAAATGGCGGATAATCTTGTTCATCAGGTGCGCCTTGTGAAAACCATGTGACTTGCCTCATCCACGCCTTTCTTTGTCATTCTGAAGTTCTTACAAGTTGTAATACGTCATCATTCTGCCCACGGAAACGAGAACGCGGCTTCTTGCATCACGTGAGTTTCCATCTGTAACGTATTCACTCCGTTTTGACCCAGGTGGAAATCCAAGAAAAAGTTACAACAGTTAAGAAAGAAAGAAAATGTCGCATATGGGCCACCATAGCTAAACAACCAATAAATAGAATAGCTTAGCAGTCAGAGCAGTGGCTATGTACGACATGCTGGATGTAAACTGTACAAACAGATAAAATAATGATTTCTAAATTCACTGCTCATGGGAAGCTATTTTCTAAGCACACTTTCGTGATGATGATCTGTTCACGGCGCCAAAACGCACTTACGAAAATTACCGGAAGTCGAAAGGAGATTGCATGCTTTTTGGTTTGCTAAATTGAAAAAGGATTTTGTGTTTTCTATGAAGTAAACGACATTGTGTAGGAAGCCCCTTTTTCACTGACCAAACATCCCCTTCTGCCATCCAAGACAGAAGTGAGGAGCATTGGACGCGACTGCCGAATTTTACAGATAATTACATCCGTCATTCAATACATCATACAACATGACAGAAAAAGCCTCTGCTTCTGGTCACATTCTAAATCGAGATATTCGTTCTTAACGGCTTTGACACGTAAGTCAAGTGTTAATTATTCACGTGGATGTAAACCTTCCATATCGGTTAATATGGTATTATAAGGAATTAATAAGACGGACGTCCCCGGTGTCAGGCTCTAAATTAGACAGTCTAGCTGAGAGGCTAGTTACAATACGTGGGAGCCCCCGAGATCCGCTGAGCCAGCAGCTCAATCAGCCTCACTAAATCCAGTCATGCGCTTCACGACATCACACCTTATTAGCTGAACTTTAAGTCAAGCAATTTAATATTTTTGACGCAAACTGTGGCTTTGCTTGACACCGTACCCATAAATTATAAGCGTCTGCAGTCAGTCATAGCGGGGGATGGGGGGCGCAGGCCTTTGCAGGAAGAGGATGCTATGCGGGATTACCTCACAGTATCACAAACAGCGCTGCTAAGCTTCCGTTCCTGACTGGGCATGCTGAGAGGGTACCGCGTAGCAGGGCTGATTACTGCCTTATCCTTCCGCACTAGAAACACGCCACAGTGACAACAGGACGGCACTGCTCATGTCCCTACCCTCCAAAGTCCACACCTGATTAACTGTCCCCTGGTTTCATTGATTTTGAATTCGTTGGCCGTCCATCTCATGCTGCCAACAGATATGAATATTCCAGTCTACAGCGTGTACTTCCTGTTGAAACATACAGCTGGTGAACGAGCTCAGATCTTTTACAACGTTATTTTCTGTGTTGGGTGGGGGGTGGGGGGTGGGGGGGGATGTGGGCGAAATAACAATATATCTCCAGAAATATTTGCAGACAATTTTTTAGGTTTGACGAATATCTTATAGTACACGATACAGACACTCTTAAAACTTAAGTGTTACATCGAAAATTATAAAAATTATGAGGAGTGGCTGCACCTATTAGAACTACATATATCTGACCAGTTTTGTAAAGTGCTAATGTTTTTACTCTTTCCATAGTGTTTTCATTCCAACTCCATTAAAAGTTGGTTAATCAACACATTAAACCAACACTTGAAACAGAGTTAACAGATTTTTAACACTTTTAATGGAGTTGGAATATGAACATCTTTGAAGAGTGTTGAAACTTTAACACTGAATAAAATTGGTCAGATACATGTAGCTCTTATAAGTGTAGTCACTATTTACCGTGTTTAATGTAACACTTTAGTTTTAAGAGACAGAATAAACACGTGGACAAGTCTCACGTCGGGTCATATGTAGGTATTTTAAAAGTTTTGGAGCGCAATACTTCAATTCCTCTGTTTTTGTTCAACATAAGGGGACAAGCTGGTCGACAATTTTGTTTGTATAGGACTACTATGACTCCACGGATTTAGCACTTTACTGTGGCACTTAGGATAGCAGTAATTAGAGGGGATAAACTAGTCGACAATTTTGTTTGTATAGGTCTACTATGACTCCACGGATTTAGCACTTTACTGTGGCACTTAGGATAGCAGTAATAAGAGGGGATAAACTAGTCGACAATTTTGTTTGTATAGGCCTACTATGACTCCACGGATTTAGCACTTTACTGTGGCACTTAGGATAGCAGTAATTAGAGGGGATAAACTAGTGGACAACTTTGTTTGTATAGGCCTACTATGACTCCACGGATTTAGCACTTTACTGTGGCACTTAGGATAGCAGTAATTAGAGGGGATAAACTAGTGGACAATTTTGTTTGTATAGGCCTACTATGACTCCACGGATTTAGCACTTTACTGTGGCACTTAGGATAGCAGTAATTAGAGGGGATAAACTAGTGGACAATTTTGTTTGTATAGGCCTACTATGACTCCACGGATTTAGCACTTTACTGTGGCACTTAGGATAGCAGTAATTAGAGGGGATAAACTAGTGGACAACTTTGTTTGTATAGGCCTACTATGACTCCACGGATTTAGCACTTTACTGTGGCGCTTAGGATAGCAGTAATTAGAGGGGATAAACTTGTCGACAATTTTGTTTGTATAGGCCTACTATGACTCCACAGATTTAGCACTTCACTGTGGAACCTGGAATAACACTGATTAGAGGGGATAAGCTTGTCGACCTCCACGTTCGCACAGGCCTACTATGACACCACGGATTTAGCACTTTAGTGTCGCACCAGTCATTAGATATTCACCCTATCAGAATTGTAAGAGAAGTGATCCGAGCTGTGGTGAAGCCTATTCTAACGCTTTCCATCAGCTGCATCTTCTGCTGAAGCTCATTCTCACATCTTTCCTCATCAAAATGTTGCGGTAAAATTCTTTCTGACATTTCTCATGTTTCCTACTCTGAAGAAGCCAATTGCGACAGTTTCACTCATCTGTATGTTCCGTTGAAGCCGATTTTGAAATTTTTACTCAGTCCTGTGACATGTTCGGGTGAAGTTCATTCCGATTATGTACATGTTCTGGCAAAGCTCTTTCTGACATTTTCGCTCATATCCGTGTTCTGGCAAAGCTCTTTCTGGGGAAGCTAATGCTAACATTTCCCCTCATTCATGTGCATGTTCTGCCAAAACACATTTTTTCGTTTTCCCCCATGCGTGTGTTCAGGTGAAGCTTATTCACGCTTTCCCGTCATAAACATATGCTGGCAGTGTGCTCCACATATGCTGGCTGTGTGCTCTACATATGCTGGCTGTGTGCTCCACATATGCTGGCTGTGTGCTCCACATATGCTGGCTGTGTGCTCTACATGGTTCTTGGAGGGCGTGTCAAACGGTAATTAAGTGATCGGAACACTCATCGTGAATGGACAGATTAAGACCTGATAAACATTAATAAGACATGCTATTACCTGGCCTTTGATTCATTGCACATTCATGTCAAGTATTATTTATCAGCAATAGTCAACAAGCACTGGTCGAGTGAACAAACACGGATCACTCGCAATGCGCCATCAGTATATGAGTAGTGGTAGTGAAAGTTCACTTACAGATAACTTCCTTGCCACATCAGTTTGAGTCAAAAAGCACTGTCGTGTGTCTAAATACGTGGAAACTACAGAAACCCAAAACCTGGACATTTTAACACATTGGTGCTTATTATATGTAATTAACCCGTTCTTCAAACAACATATGTATATGTATGATAGAAATAGAATGTCAGAATTGTGTTGAAACACACTTAAGTGCATGTAAAGGGTTTTACCATCATGTACAAACGACTGTTGGTAAAAGGAATTTATTTATTTATTTATTTATTTATTTATTAGATTGGTGTTTTACGCCCTACTTAAGAATATCTCACTTATACGACACCGGTTAGCATTATGGTGGGAGGAAACCATGGAGAGTCCAGGGTAAACCCACCCATTGTGATTGATAAGGTTTGATCGACTATAAATTCCTTCCTTTATGGAAACAATTGTCCCCTTGACAATGTCTCTCGAACAACCACCCAAACGACAAACACGTCGTAAATGCCTGGAGTATTTGCTTACGTTAGAAAAACAAAAATAAAAAAAAAATCCTTAAATAAATCCCGACAGCCTCATTTATCAAGGTGTAGAAGTGAATTTTTTTTTAGTTTCGTGCTTTCCTTTTGGGAGATTTTATATAAAAAAAACAATGTTTACATACAGGATAAGGAAGAAGTAACACGTTTAGCTCTAAGTTTAAACTGAGTTAATTTTGAAAAACTAACCGACATTTACTGGTTAGAAATTACCATGCATATCTGATAAATGCTCTATCTGGAAAGATCAGGACTTAATCATCTACCTGTGTGTGATCAGTATTTGCAATCTGTATAGTGGTCCATCTCCTCAGGTGTAACTGTAGACAACCGTTCAGAAGGTTGGGATTACTACGAGAGAAGATAAAACCTATAAAATCCTTCTAACCTAGACGGGCATTTTGTCTCTCGTTGGTCCAGCTGTGTAATCTCTTGGTACGTCTAGTCTGTGTTCTAATGAGTGTCTTTCATTTTTCAGATTCAATAGAGGCCGTGGATTCTCCGTCAAAGCGAAGTCCAGATGGAATGGCTGATTGGCCAATTTGTCCGTCTGAAATGGATAGAGTGGACTGCTTCTATACCTACTTAGAGATGTACGTTCGCCTGCGACAACAGATGAAAGATGAACCTACACGGACTATAGGCAAACGTTTTGACGTCAGCCAACCGCGCTATGGCTGCCCCGAAGACGTCGAGATCGTCGAGTGTCTTAGGAGCATTTTTCTGTCTTAACCGGAACTCATTTCTTGCTCAACTCCTTCCAGACGGTTTCTCCGGACAACCTGCAATGCCTGATGACTCTACTGCCTCTTGTGATGAACTGTTCTTTAGCAGAATCTATTTCAATACATTTCCGCCTAGCGGGACTCTGTTCTGATAACCACAAAGATATCAAACTTTAATGTTCAGCCGTCTGGCTTTGAATTTAATCGCGATCTTTTCCGCCATTTTTGCCAACGCTACACGAGGTTTCCTGATGAGAATTTCTGCGAATTTAATTCAAATCTTGTTGAACTTCGTTTCAGGAAGACAGCTGTAACAAATTTAACTCTCAAATAAATAATAGCACATTTCAAACTTTTTGTACAAGCTGTGACCTCTACAGGCTTTATTATTCATAGATATCTTGGCTTTCTGCTGGACAGTTTGCAGGTGAGAAAACGTCGGATGAAGCTGCGTGACGCAATGGAGAAGGTGTATTAGCTTTACTATTTAATAGTACATTAATACAGCTACATTCGTGCTGACACCGCGGTCGTGTAATGACTCCACCAAGGTGTATAGTTGTTTCTCTCAATTCATTCTCACTTGGAAGTATCTCTTCAATCTAAATTAAGCGACATTACAAGATAAAATGTGGATTACATCTCTACAGTTGTATAGTATTATTTTCAAGCGATAAATGCAGTAGTTGATAAAGGCGTTGTTATGTGTGACAGAGTCATAAGCCGCCAGCTTGAGGTAAAGACATTACATGTTTTGGACGAAACATTATTGCAATGCGGTGGATGCATTACAGGGCTGTTGTGAGAGTATTGCTAAGATATGGTGGGAAGGAACACTGCTAGTCCGTGATGGGAACGTTATTCATTTACGATGTGTGGGATATCAAAACATATTATGTTTATATCAAACATAATTCAAGCTTTAATCGACTGTCTTTTCATCTTTTGTAGGTGCACATAGACTGATTTTTACTGCATTAGTACAGAAATTTATTTCCCTATAAAATGAAATGATGTATACTTAGATTTAATACTTAGACAGCATAAGGAAACAAATTAAGAGTATTGACCTTTTTATATCTGCTCCCCCGCACAAACAAGTGTAGCGAGATTCTCTTGGGGAATACCACGAGTTTTCAGAAAACGTTGTATCCAGGAACTTTCAGGCACAGTCTGAAAGAGGCACAACGACTGAATGCACCCACTATTAAAATGTGAGATATGAGAACATAGACACATAGTTGAAGAAAAAAAGCGATCTGAAAACACAGCAGCGGCAATATTTTAAACGCTTACCATATCTAATATTTTAACACTAAAAAGCTCATGAAGACTCTTCTGTTATATTGCGCATTTTCTGCGTGCTTAGTTGTTAAGGCAGGACTCAGAAAACAAAAAGTTAAAAGGGATCATCGAAAAAAAATGGAAAACTGTATTAAAAACAACACCTTTGCCAGTTTTAAAGACTTTTTTTAACCGAAAAGGTGGACTTACATATTGGCATTGTAAAATGCCATTTATGAGCCATATTTGGTATAATCACGAGAAGAGTTGTTTTCTTCCCAAACTGCGTTTTTTGAACGCACGCTATCAGTGGCACATTATGTGTTACTACATGTTATAAGCTAATCTGATATTATCATATATTACGGAAAAATGATGATACAATAAAAACATCATTCTACCAAAATTTAATGTTGACATTATGTTGATCGAGTACAACGTTTCATTCATTTCTGTACGGAGGCAAACTATAATGCTAGACTGATTCTCTTCGCACAAAGCAAAACACATTGGTAAATTCCGACACAGCGCACTCTCTGTTCCCACTAGATTCCTACAAAAGCCTGGTGGCAGTGTCATACGGATAGATCTACAATTGGTGGTGTTTTGATCATTGATTAGCAATGGGTTCCTTCATGTGTACAAACTGCCGGCTCGCAGGCCGTGCATCGATTAGTATTGATGGAATAGTTTGCTCAGCTGTACAATGGGTTTGTCATCCGTCTTAACTTCAACGCGGTAGTTTAGCGTCCATCAAGGACGTGAGGGTCAGTCCATTCCACAGATCAAAGGGGTTGCGTCCTGAAAACAGCATTTACCTGTGCGTTCCTGCCCATACAACTAACTCCTCAGCATAATTCATCAGCAGTCCAAGACTGAGCGACAATCAGCATTAATAACACTAACCGTCGTTCATTTGATCAGGTGTCCCAATGTGTTTACGACTAATCTAAAACATACGGCCGATGATAACCTTGTTAACACTCATTACATTGAACACCTGGATAACAAGCCTTTCATCTTGTGAATGCCATGGTCATTCGATAACTTATTTTATATTATACCAGTCCGAACAGTCATATTAGAACGCATCTGGATGATTTTCATTTGGTATCATTATATTACCAGTGATACTTAATCGATACTATTCAGTCATACGAATATTATGTTTAAAGGGGCACAGAATCGATACTGATTTGCTGACAGTGGATATAAGATTTCCTGGGTTAAATTCTGCATCTATCATCACCCTGGCTGAAATGTGTCGTACCGAAATTCAGCTTAGCATAGACCTAGCCTGGGCTTGCTTATCTCTTACACCAACACATCAGCGGCGATTTTGTGTCCGTTTAAGAGAGAATGTATAAAGTATTCATACAGTTAGATCTGAAAAAATCTGGACTCTATTTTTTGCATTTTAGATTAAATCTTTCAGGTAATGCTTCTTTCATTTCCTACTACTTTAACAGAAAAATTGAACATATTGATGGGTGGGATAATGGGTGGAAAATAAGGGATACATTTTATGACCAAAGTTAATGATTCCTATAAGGTTTTCAGAGTTATCCGCTAAACACTACTGCTTCTGTGTACTGTAATAGTCACATATTAAATCACATATTAATATCTTAGTCACATATTAATATGCTATATAAGATCTATGTGAAGGTTAGCAACATCTTTGAATTACAAAACTGTTGGAACTGAAAATTATGTTTTCGCTAGGACACACCGGCTGTTAATTACAATGTAGCACTCTTGCCTTTTTTTTTTTTTTATAGAAACTTTATCTTAATCGCCAGCGGCCTTTTGGGAATGTTAAGCAATCATCTCCACTGAACACCATGCATTTCAAGTGACTAAGCTTACTAGATTTTAAAGTAATGGAATCTAATATTGTTGGGACATACCGGAAACTGCCAACGGTTGCTCTGAGTGAATACGATTACAAGCCTTCCCTTTGATATATAGAGATATCACAGAAGACTTACACCAAGGATGCCTGTGTCAAAATGAACTGCTCAAACTTCAGACCATAAAGGGTGTATAATTAGTGGGTGGAGCTATAATTCTGCTGGGAGGGGATTTAATGTTATTCGTAGGAGGAGGGATTCAATTACGTTTCCGAAAACATCTACAGACCTGTGTCTTTGTCATTGGGTTTTATCCTCCTCGTTCTAAATGTGTCAATGAACGATGCCGGGACATCTAGACACTCTTAACCTCAACAGCGTACAATCTGCAAAAAATGGTAAAAGTGGAATTCAGAATTCGGGTCCAAGCTGTGTATACATGCTTGGGGTTTGACAGCTACGAGTCGTTAGATGTGTGTACTGTATCTTCTTCTGACACAATGCCGCCAAAGTGCAGCCGCCACTGAAATACATTATATAATACAGAAGACGCCAGACGTGACACCCCACCCAGTCACATTATACTGACACTGGACCAACCAGTCATGTTTCCTTTTTCTAACCAATCAGTGCTGAACGACAAGCGAGACACCAGCAAGTAGCATTATTAAAGTCATTGGTATGTCCACGTTATGATAGACTGCACTGGATATATTAACCCGATTCAGAACTTACATGTCTAGGGGAAAGGAAGGAGGCGGTGGTGGATGAGGAGCAAAATGTTACAGATTTAGAAATTCGTCTACAAGGCTTTTATAGGCTAATACATGTTGTATATCCTACAAATTCTAATTTACGATTTATGTATTTGACAATACAGCATTTTGAGTCATTCTAAACCCGTAACGTCTAATAAATTGCAATTTAACATCACTTTGTGTTTGGTTTTACATAATTCTGCACGTTAATGGTGCTGAAGGAGGAGTGAGCAGGTGGAAGTAAATTGCTGCTTTTTAAGCATTTATGAACAGTTAAAGTAAAAGCCACACTGAGATAAACTGACAAGGGGTCCGATTTCCCCCAATTACGTGTGAACATTTGCCAACAATCAAACTGTCTTCTACCCTGCTATCCTTTTGTATCATGAATACTGGGGAAATATCGCAATTATGTTGACAAGTAGTGTCACTGCCATACGTCTTCTTGTGACTGGGCATGCCGTGTTTCCTGCCTGTAATAGTTCTATTTCGAACTGAGAGTTACGGAGTACTGTTATGTTTTACTGATCCAACAGTATGAATCGTCATCAACACTGACTGAAGATATGACAACAAGGCGGGCAAATAACAACATCCGGAAATCACTGGATACCCACTAAGCTCCAAATAGTTCATTTTTTTTATTTATTTGATTGATGTTTTACGCCGTACTCAAGAATATTTCTCTTATACGACGGCGGCCAGCATTATGGTGGGTGGAAACCGGGCACAGCCCTGGGGAAACCCACGACCATCCGCAGGTTGCTGGCAGACCTACCCACTTACGGCCGGAGAGGAAGCCAGCATGAGCTGAACTCACAGCGACCGCATTGGTGAGAAGCTCCTGGATCATTACGCTGCTCTGGCGCGCTAACCAACTGAGCCACGGAGGCCCCCCAAATAGTTCAGGGTTTGATAGAAAATATTTTCGTGCAAACTCTAGTAACCAAAGCCAGGGTCCTTACCGTTGCTCAACGGGGACGCTTGTCCGAATCCAACTCTTGTTGACACCCATGCACTTTTATTTTAAGACATTTGTCTGATGGCTGGTTTCTTTTATTGGCTTCTCCCATAGGCAAAGTAGAAAATTCCTAAGCATTACATAAAAATACCGATCAAATTAACGTGTAAATAAGTGAGATATTGTACATTGACATTTTATCGTCCTGTCCAAATCTGCTAATACACATTTTTCTCCACTCTGACTGGAACCAGCCACACCATCAGGTGGTACGACAGTATTCTCTTCTACGCAGAATGCTAGAACTAATGGAAGAATGGTGTCGAATAAGCCTATTCGAAAAATTGCGTATTGTTTACGCAAATTATGCATCAGTGAGGAAGGCAAACAAATTTTTTCACAAGAACTTTCCTTAGCTGTAAAATGAATACTACACAAAGCAGAGGCATGCCATTTACATAGTTTGGCGCAAGTATCTTATTTTTTTTACAGGCACTGCACTACAGAAAGTGTTAACATTTAAAGAAAGCGTTATGTCACGGTGTTTCTATGTTACAAAGGGCTCAGTGTTGCGGCGTGGTCTTGGTGCCTTGTCTGATGCCATGCTCTGATGCCACTTAAAACTAGGCTAGTGGATGCCATACACAACCCTTCAGGGTCCCTTATCGAGGACCTGTCCACAAGACCGTCTTAATGGAGTATGCTCTCGTCAAAGCTCTCTACCTCATGCCCCAGGGTCCGCTTATTATTGGTAATTTCAACAAGTTTAAAAGACAGTGGGCAGGAGTGAAGACTTGGTGTGCTCGGGAAGTTGGGGTGGGGAGATGGGCAGCTGGAAACAGGCACGATCGCTTTTAATAATTGAATGTAATTACCTATCCCCGTATGTTCACTTTGATCCTTGAAGGGATCAATTCGCAGAACCAACAATGAACACGCCATTGTCTTCATGTGGGCTTCTCTCTACGGACACGATTCTCAGCATTGGCAGAAATATCCATCAAACAGCCACGTGTTATGCTGACACACATGGTCTGAAGGGATAGATCTGATTGATTAGTTCATCGGTTTGCATAAGTTATATGCCAGCTGATTTGTTCGTTTTATTCTTTCTTGTAGATGTGGAGGATAAAGGGCATAATGAAATGGATCAGTGAATGGATCAGTACTGACATGAGGACTGGGATGGATTTGCTCTCATCTACATTAGGAATGAGAGGCTAGCTGGAGTACAAGAAAACAGATTGTTTATCTTTTGATACTTCAGACATATATTGATTATAAGATTTCATAAGGCAATTCGTCAACCTTTAGACCTGTAAAAGAGGGTTCAAAATATTTTAGAAAAGGGTTGAAAAAAGATTTCTGGGTAAGTTGAAATTCTTCAAGATATAAATTATTAAAGGAATACAAACCAAAAAAAAAAAAGAAACAACAACAACAAAAATACAAATTTTATTAAAGGTTCCCCGTCAAACACCGTAGAATGCTGGGATCTTGATATGTTCAGAAACAGTCCAACTTGTAATACCATAGAGGTATTCGTCACGACACACACCATGTAAAACTGGTGTTTCGTCCAAGTGTCACGTGATACGCTCCGTAACTTCATGTTTGAATCGCTCAGTGCTTAAGTCGATTAATCAAGTTCAGACGTGTTATCCAATGAAATTCACGCTCTATGTTTTCTTTCAGCCTAAATTTTTTTCGTTCTAAAACATGGATAGGTTTTTGTGAATGTGTTACCAACGAATGAAATTAAATCTTACTGTATGGGTTAAATGGCTTGAATCTCCTAACGCCAGAAAGTGTGGATGTTTTTTTATCGAAATATAGCTGTTCTTGTACTAGGTACTAGACGCATAGGTAACACAAAAGTAAACGAAAATGGGTAAAATCAACGTGTTTTGATTCCAAGCAAAATGAAGATCCATTCCGGACGGAATAGACATACATGATTCTCCTCTGTTAGGTTATATGTATTTATGAGCTACCTCTTTGTTTAGCACAAACACATACAACCAGAAACAGTGACTTATTACAGAAAATAGCTAGAAAAATCTGTATCGCATGAACGGAATTATTTTAGGGGCGGTTTTTTTTTCTCACTGCGAGAAGTTCGCATGGGCAGCTATGAGATATTATTCAGCTTCAGATCAGTTTGTGCAAGCAGGCAAAAAAGCACAGTTATCTCTAGGTTTTAGTAAATGCAAGGTCTAGTAGGCTATCCAGACGTATTATTATCCGAAAGGGTACCAGACAGACTAATACCGATTGTAATCCGTTTCACTTCTATTCATGTCCATGGTAGAAGGGTCTCAAATTATTGCCTGCACCTGATGACATGCTTATACATGTAGATCTACATGTATACACATTTCTGTAGATAAATTGTCAAGATGTTGATCTTGTCTGTTCATATTCTGTTAGTAATTCGTACCATTGATTGGATTCCATGGCTTTATTTCCGGTCCTGGGTACGTCAAGCGTAACATGAGCCTTAATTCATCATCAGAAGCAATTTCTTGACTTGTTAATTGATAAGGTGTCATTACTAATACCCGCTATCTGATGCTATATTGTATGGACCAGACCTATTCTTAGCATATCACACTTTCCGAGATTTTGAATTTTTTTTTGTCTCTATTAAGCTTGGACTGTATTTGTATGGCACTGCAACCATCATTCTTTTTTTTTTGAACGAAAATAGATACAACTGTCAATGTCTTTTCTTGTAATCAATTTCAACATACAGGCAAGGCGATCTCGATTAGTCAGGATCAGACTAGTAGAGCATGATGGACTTCCAGTTGGAATTCAGGTAAAGCTTACTCGTGATTGTTCACCTAAACATGAACATGAAAAGAACTACGAAGACTTGAAGGAATACTGTTTTGAGGTGCATAATGATCAAGTTTTTCTACACAGTTTATGCCTTTCTCATTCACTAGGCAGCCCATTTATGAAGTTCATCGGTTTGTTTAATAGGTCTTTTGAAATGGGATTTATGGCTGTTCTATGTGTCATCGACATACATCACACAGTCATCGGATGTTCATTCAATAGAAGACGCCCAACTAATTACGCTAAGTAAAGGGACAGAAAAGGGGTCCACTTTACAATCGTCGTTGCGCTGCTTCCTATGTTAGCGTTACATAATTGTCACCGCAAGCAATGTTTTTACAAAAAGCGGGAGCCAAGGTCA
This sequence comes from Liolophura sinensis, assembly GCF_032854445.1. Lineage (NCBI taxonomy): Eukaryota > Metazoa > Mollusca > Polyplacophora > Chitonida > Chitonidae > Liolophura > Liolophura sinensis. Next base: position 42,706,991 of record NC_088300.1, read on the forward strand.
CTGGGGTCACGGTGATTAGGCAGGAAGTGATGTAA